>NW_015165298.1:27747-70881 GCF_001447785.1 Gekko japonicus | reverse complement strand
TTATGGCGGCACTGCTTTTTGCCAGCGGGAACAAGGAAATGCCTGTAATGGCTGTATTTCCTTACTTGCTCTAACAAAAATCAGTGCGGTGCTACACTGTTTTCATAAACATCATTTAATTAAAGGTAAGGAGAGGAGGAGGTGGGAACTTCATCATGGTCCAGCTATTCTGTAGAAAGGGAACAAAAGACAGCAAGGCTACTTATATCAGCCTGACTAGCCAAGAAGTGTCTTCTCCGATTCTCTCCGGGGCAGTCACCATACAAAAGGGGATGGAGAAAGAACAAGTCTCTTTTCATTAAGTAGCAGCTGGAACAGTAGTATGCTGCTGTTCCGAACAGGGTGTTTTTCTATAATATATTGCTGTCTACCACTTAGTGGGTAATTTTAACTGAAACATGGAGAATCCATTTCCTGTAGCTGCTTTAGGGACTGGTGACTACTACAGGTATCCGGAGCCTCTTTAACCCCACATGGTGCCTGTTTCAAAGGCACAAGATTTAAATGTAGATCCAGGTGGGCAGCCGTGTTGGTCTGAAGCAGTAGAACAAAGTTTGGGTCCAGTGGCACCTTTAAGACCAACCAAGTTTTATTCAAGGTATGAGCTTTCATGTGCACACACACATTGAAATGGAAGTTAACAGTCCATACATATAGGCAGACAGTGAACAGCAAATTAGCATACAGCATAATGAAAATGTTTTAACAGATGCAAAGATCAAACAGGAATAACAAGCTAAATCTATATGGTCACCGGTTGTCTGGATTTAATTACGGGAAAAACAAATAAAAATGTCAAAATAGGAGACTGATGTGTAAATGTATCCTTCTTAATTGTGGGATGCTAAGAGTAAATAACTGAGATCCTGTTGTTATGCTCCATTTGTCTCCTCTCAAGCATGGAAGTAACTAACAGCATGCTTTTCTTTGAGGTGGGGTGAATGGTTGTAAAGTGATATGTCTCCTCTGTCACCATATCAAAGAAATACATTCCTTTTTTGGGGGGGGGGCCTCCGGAGGGGATTTTTATTGCATTTTTAATAGACTACAAACTACAACAAAAAATTGGGAAGGGGTAACTACATCTAGGGAGAAAGGAAAGAAAACCACTAATAACTAAAACCCCAAGTATAGGAGAGCATAACAACAGCTTATATAATTGTTAATCTTAAATTGCTAGTATTACTTTGAACATAGTCGTTTATGCTAAATTATTTATCTTTTTATCCATTGATTTAACTGTTTAAGAGAACCCCCAGAGCATCCCATAATAAAACTAAAATTTTAAGGCACGATTCAGAGTCCTTCAGCCTTCATTTTGTCTTGTCTTTTCTAATCCTCAATTTATATGTATGTTTGGGGGCAGCCACCCCCTTATCGGAAAGAAAGTCCTCGTCGGAAGACATCGAGTCCAATTCGCCACTGGATTTGCTATGATCTTCTTCCTTCTCGACCTCGGCTGTCTCTCCCAGCTGCACTCTCAGGAACTCACGTGCTTTGGAAACAGTCAATCTTTTCTTTTTTATCGTTTAGTTTGAAAATGACGTCTTCTGGAATTAACCATCTCTAAACAATGCTGTTTGTAGAAAAAGGATTAAATCTTTATATTTCTTTCTCTTTTGCCTTATTTCAAATGGAATGTCTTTTAAAATCCTGATGGTATTGTCCCCGATTTTCAAGGGTGTTCCTGTAGTTGCTTTCAGGATAGAATCCCTCACATGACTCTTTGAGAATCTGACCACTATTTCCCCAGGTAGATTATTCTTCTTGATGTACACGGAATAGGATCTGAAGACCACATCCATTTCGCTTGCAAGAAACTCCGCTTTCAAATCTGTCACTGGGGCTAATGCTTCATTCAGAAGTTGCTTTAGATTCTCGCCTTTTAATTCTGGGACCCCTTGAAACCGTAGGACCAAATTTGCTTTCTCCATTTGCAGCTGTAAAAGTTGTGATTCTTCCAAAGCTTGTTTCTTTTCCAGCTTTTGCACCTTTTTCTTGACTTTTTTAGTGTTGGCGTCCATTTCCTTCACCTTCTCAGCCTTCACCTTCCTTCACCTTCTCAGCTCCATTATTTTTAAAGTCTCAGTCAGTTGGAGCTGCTGAGTTGCAAGATTCTGGTTTAGAGTTGTCAGCTGTTGTTCGATGTTAGTCATCTGGTCCAGCAGAGGGTGCAAGGAATCTGCCAACATTTTAGAGAACTCAGTGGTCTCTTCTGGTCGAGGGCTCAAGATCCCGGCTGGTTTCACTTTTGCTGGTTTGTCCTTCTCTGTCTTCTTCCCTGCCATCTTTATGGATTGTTTACTTTTATGGAAACTTGCTAAAGTCTCTGAAATATGCCCTTACGCTTATCCGCGCTCTGGTAAATATCTCAAAACAGATTTCAATGGTTTTTCTTCCACTCCCCTCTTAGTATTTTGTTGTTTAGTTTATGCGCATGGGAGGGGCCCCTCCCCCGCTTGCTTTTTTTTGCCATTCCCAGGGGGTAGCTTTCTTTTTGAATTCTTGTTTCGCTTTAACCCGACTCACTGTTCATTGTTGGTCATACGACCTCACTCGACACATGTTCAAAATGCTCGATCTCCGACGCTTGTCCTGGTCAGGAGCTCTAGATCCATATGGACACTCAGGGGCAGGACTGTCGGGCCAGAGGAGCACCTCAATTCCCCAGCATCGCGCTGGCAGAGAGGCCACCTCTCAAAAGCCCCATGGCTAGGAGCCTTTTGCCAAGGCTCTGGGGGGGGGGGTAGCGACCCGTCGCCCCCCTCCTTTCCACTGGTGTGCTGATCACATCCCTGGGAGGTCCAGGAGATGTGTCCGCCAGCATTTCGCCATAAACCAGAAGTCCAAAGAAATACATTCCATATTCATTGCATTACAGTACAATCCTTATCTGATCTACTATTCCAAATAAGGATTACACTAAAATAAAGAGGATATATAGCTATTCTTGGTGAGAATACATATGTAAGGACTGAATTAGTTTAGCATATGTAGTGAGATAAGAAAGCAATATTCCTGTTAAGTTCCTTTGCAATAAAACAGCTACTCTGAGGACACCCATTGAATGTCCTCGAAGGCTGAAGTGTTCTCCTACAGGTTTCCCAGTCTTGTGATTCTTAATGTCAGATTTGTGTCCATTTATCCTTTGGCATAAGGATTTGACTTGTTTGCCCTATGTAAAGAATCAAAGGGCATTGTTGGCGTTTTATGTCATATACAATGTTGGAAGATGAGCAGGTGAATAAGCCTGAGATGGTGTAGTTGATATTGTTAGGTACGGTGATTGTGCTGTCTGGGTGCATGTGGCAGCAAAGTTGGCATCTGGGTTTCTTGCAAGCTCTGGTCCCAGTGTTCTTTTTCAAATTAGATGTTGTATTATTGTGGGTGAGGAGTTTGAGCCTGGGGGCTGTCTGTGCACAATAAAAGGTTTTCCCCCGATACTTGTGAAAGAGAATGGTCATTAGCCAATAGAGGTTAATTTGCTGATGATGCACTGAACTGTTACAAGTTGAGAGCGGTATGTGACAACTAGTGGTGTTCTGTTATTGTCTCTTATGGGCCTGTCTTGCAACAGGTTTTCTCTGGGTACCATTCTGGCTTTGTTAATCTGTGTCCTGACTTCATCAGGTGGATACTTTGTCTGTAAGATTGGAGGAGATGCAGCTGTAGCACAGAGCTATTTAAATGTGTCTAATATTGTTGTTAGAGCTTGGGTCTGAGGGGAGTCATAGGTCAATAGCAGAACAGAAGGTCCTTGATTTTGGTCCCCACACTCTCCTGTTAAAAAGTCTTTAGGTGATAAGGTTAGGAGTAGGGATGGGCATGAATTGAATTATGACCTGAAGTTCATCACGAACCAGGCCCGGAACATGGTTCATGAACCTCAGTTCATGCCATCCCACTGTCATGAGCCCTCATGAACCTTCCACGAACCAACCAGGTGGGTTCATGTGGTTCATGTCAGTAGACATGCTGCTGCCAGGGCATGGAGAAGGCATTTAAAGAGACCACATCCCCTTTAAATTGCTTTTTCAAGATCCCCTCCCTGCATTCTGCTGGTCTCAGGAGCCGCCACCAGCAGAAAAGAGGGAGGGAAGGTCCATGAACCTCATCAACTGAATCAGCAAAGCAGGGAAAGTTCATCCTGGTTCATGGTTTGTGGGACCTCGCGGACTGGGATGAACCTCCATTTTCCCAGTTTCTGCCCATCCCTAGTTAGGAGAACGCTCAGCTTGAAACCTTGGAAATTTGCTGCCATTTGGAAAATGGCTAGATAGACCAATGTCTTGGTATATGGTAGATTAGCATGCACATTAAGGCAGCAAATGCATGGAAGAATCTTTTAAGTGTTTTAAGCACAGGGGAAAAACTAAAGAAAAGCAATATCCTTTGATTCAATATTCTGTACTTTTGAAAATTCTTTCTCCATGGAAGGACAACATCCTCATTTAACAATTCTCTGTTGTTAATTCATTGCTGCTGTGAAGGCAGAGGCATTTGCATTGGCAATGGGGAAACCACAGTGGGATTTCCTACACTGCCTTCTGACATTCCTCCTGGCTGCCATTAACCCCCCCCCCCCACACACACACACCCCAGAGAGCAAATGCTATATCATTTTAGTGTAACAGAGAAAACGGCTGCCATGAAGGGATGGTGGCTGTAAAATAGCACTGATGTAGGTAGGATGTTTGAAAACGTATACCTTCCTCTCCAGAAGGCATTCTAACTTGTCTGGACTGCAGTCTTTCTGGTAAAGGTAAAGGTAAAGGTTCCCTTGCTCGAAAGCCAGTCGAATCCGACTCTAGGGTTGCGGTGCTCATCTCCGTTTCAAAGCCGAAGAGCCAGCGCTGTCCGAAGACGTTTCCGTGGTCATGTGGCCAGCATGACTAAACACCAAGGTGCATGGAATGCTGTTACTTTCCCACCAAAGTGTTACCTATTTATCTACTTGCAATTTCTTGCTTTCGAACTGTTAGGTTTGCAGGAGCTGGAACTAGAGACAGGAGCTCACCCTGTCTTGCGGCACCCGGGTCTTGAACCGCTGAACTACTGACCGTCCACAGCCTGCAGTTCAGCGTCTTAACCACTTGAGCCACCGCAGCTCCTAGTCTTTCTGGAGAGATCATAATTAAGCAGGGTTGGGGAGGAAAACCTGGAAAGTGGATGAGTGAAGGAAGATGTTGTGTTGCTAGCTTGGAAAACACCACTCCAGTTTGGAACCCAAGGCCCCAGGAATGCAGCCCAGGATATTCAATAGATGCAGCATCTTTGATATGTCACAGGAGTTTGAATAAGTCATGCTCTGTTGTTTTGAGGAAGGGCAGCAGAGACGATAATAACAAAACTCTAGTATGTCTCTCGACGCTTATTTCACTTTGAACAATCACATCAGCTCAGAAAGAGGATCAAGAGGTATAGACCTCTTAGTGTCTAGACCAAAAGAAAGCACTTTAGTTTATCTACACTCCAGGGTGTAAAAGAAAAACAAAATCAAAAGCTGGTGAGAAGAAATAGATGTACCAGCTGAAACTGTTTCTTCAATTAACAGATGATGGGAAGGATAAAGCAAACTCCACCACAACTGGAGGATTTGTCATCGTTGTTTGTTTTCAGGGTTAAGTGATCGAGACCATAACAGAAGATATAACCAAGGGGATGTATTGGGACTGAATCATCCCTGATTGAATCTTCCCAGAGGACTGGCTGAGCTTGGAGCACAAGAACAATAGCCAACCAGGACTCTGGAATAAACCAATCAAGTAGTAATATTATGTAAATAGCCTATCACTGGGAATGGGGTGTGTTTGGGTGTGGCAATTGCATGCTATTTAACAGAGCTGAGGCTCTGGAATTTCTGTCTTGTAGTTTTGCTGAAATCATTGAATAAACCTGAGCTGATCACTGCAATGCATCTAGAACCCAGTATTTAACATAAAGTAACTAAATCAGGTCAGCTGTGAACTTGGATATTATATGAGCAAGGGTGCTAAAGGAAAACCGACTTCTATCCTAGAAGCACCAGGTTAGAACCAACCAGCTTTTCTGCTTGTGAAAAAGGGAGGAGGGAGGCCCTTTTGACCTTTGAAAAGGGTCTGCTAGAGTTTCTAGAAGCTGCAGAGATAAAAGCTATGTGGGAGGGGGGCTGTAACAGGGAGGATAATTGGGTGGGATTGAATGGAAAAGCTGGTTGGATGCAACTCCTGCACACTCACAACTCCTGGAACACCTGACTGCCAAGGGAAAAACCCTTCCCCTTTAAAATGGCACCAAAGCAGTTACCAAGAGGAACAGCAAACAGAAGCAAAACAGAAAGCACAAAAAAGAAAGAAGAGCCTTCTGGAAACCATTTTAGGCCCTTTGACAGTCCTCTTTCTTTATTTCACACATGCACAATTTCAACTCAGCCCTTGTAACACAGATACTTCGATAAACTGGAGTGGTGTTTTTCAAATCATCGGCACATGGTGGGTTCTTAGATAGGTATTTTTGTTGCGAGCTTGGGAGAGCTCTTTCGAGAACTGCTGGTGAGAGAACAGCTCTGAGAGAACTTGCGACTGACCCAAGGTCACACCAGCAGCTGCATGTGGAGGAGTGGGGAATCAAACCCAGTTCTCCCAGATGAGAGCCCATGTTCCTACCGACTACACCGCACTACACTTTGAACATCCAGCTTGATGAAGAGTTCTGGAAAGCTTGGCTGCAGAATGCATTGTGCTATTTTGGTTGACCTCCATAAAAGGTATTACACAGATTTTATTTTAAGCAGGGAAAAGTCTTTCTCCGCACCTGAGATCTCTTGATCGTCGATGCCAGATATTGAACCTGGGACCTTCTGCACAGCGAGCCGCAGACCCTACTGAATTGGAGCAAGGGGAGCTATACAGTTAAGCTTATTCCTTTGTTAGCACTTTCAGGCTAAGATGGAAATGATTTGCCCACACTAAGTGTAAATCATGAAGGTAGCAGTGGCCTTTCTTGCTTCCCCAAATTGCTGGATAGATGAGCAGCTGGACAACCAAGCCAGCCTGTAAATTACCTTTCCCCCCCCACCCCAGTGAGTTAATTGTTGTAATGCAATAAAATTTGAGCCTCTGTGCCAAAACAGAAAGAAAAGGTAAGGTAGCTGGGGAAAGGAAATTGTAAACATGTTGATTAGCATGTGAAATTTTAATGAGATTCTGTTTTGATAGCAAAATCTTCGGAATGAGAGAGCTATGTAGCAACTTCCAGCAAATATTTTGCTTAATTAATGAATTTCAATAATTGATAATATTATCTAACACTTAAGCCCCATTACTGAAACCACTTGTATTTTCTTCCTTTTTAATGAGAGAGTGCTGTAAAGAAGTGCAAACTTGTTTAAAATAAGCTCTCTCTCTCCCTCTCCCCCCCCCCCGGGCAATTCTGCAACACTGAGGAAAAGGTGCAGCTCAAAACCACATTCAGATATCCCCGGGGGCAACGCTGTACTGATTGCAAAGTCACCCTTGAAAGGCCATAAATCTATGCAGAAGGTACCATAAAACCCGATGATCAAAGAAAGTGAAAGTGGCATGCGATGCAGAGGGTACCATAAAACCTGATGATCAAAGAAAGTGAAAGCAGCATGCAGTGCGGAGGGGAATTTCTGTTCCAAGGTGGGTTTGGTAAAACAACAGAGGGCTCCCTCAAGCCCCTCTAAAACACTTGTTACAATCAGCCACTACAGCAAATCTGGAGTAAAAAACTCCGACTATAGTATCATTGCATCATGATTTCTCATTGCATTCCAAATAAGGTGATAGATGTTGGGGCAGGCCTCTAGTAGTATCCTGTATAGTTTTGGGGCACTGAGTAGAAATGAGAATGCTTTCACAGGTCTCCCAGAGGTGTAGCTTGCTGGTCATAGCTTTGCTGTACCGACTTAAAATGGGTTCAGTAATCATCTTTCCCACCTCCCTCCCAGGGAGTCTGAGAACTCTAATTCTATGATATGGAGGCTACATTTATCAGCACTCTGACCAAACATCAGCTTCTAGGACCGTTTGTGAAACATCATGATACTTAAAGTGGCATTAATCAGCCTGTGACACAGATATATTTGTATCGTTCACAAAAGGTAATCCACGTATGCCCTGGATTTTCATCTAGTTTCTGGGGGCAGGGCTTGGCATTATGTAGTTTTGCTATGGAGATTTGGAGGTTGCTGGAACATCTCAGCAATGAGTGTGATGTCAGTTCCAGTTACATGACCAAAAATGATGTTATGGCATTGCAGCAACTCCTGCCCGGGGCGGGGGGCAGGCGGTCCCCCTATTTTCACCAACTTATCACCACTCACCTGTGAATATTGCTCAAAAAACAAATACAAGGAGCTGATGAGGAGGACAACCCCTTCTATAGGAGCTTGGGTGGTATGCCGGGATGGGCACGGACTGGGAAAATGTGGCTCAGTTCGTGGTCGACCACAAACCGAACCATAAACTGAACTGAACCAGGAGGCCTGTTCGCAACCGAACTGGGTCATGGTTCATGGCCTCGCAAACCATGTTGAGAGGGACTGCAATCCCTTTAAATGAGGTTTGCAGAAAGTCCAAAAATCTGCTTAGCAATGGGGAGCAGCTTGCTCCCCACCACTCAGCTATTTCGGGCTGTCTGGTGCAGTCTTTTTCAATTTTAAAAGGACCGCCGAAGACAGCCCGAAAAACAGCTGAGCCGGTGGTTCCTTGTGCAACCCTTTAAATGGGGCTGCACAGGAAAGCCCAAAGCTGGGCTGGCGGAGAGACTTCTCTCCATGGGCTTAGCTTCAGTGGGCTTCCTTGTACAGCCTGGTTTAAAGGAGTTGCCCCAAGTGAGCCCACGGGGAGCAGTCTCCCTGCCAGCCCAGCTTCGGGCTCCCTTGTGCAGCACAGTTTAAAGGGGCTGCCAGGAGAGACTGAAGCTGGGCTGGTGGGGAGACTGCTCCCCATGGGCTCACTTGGGGCAACCCCTTTAAACCAGGCGGTACAAGGAAGCCCACTGGAGCTAAGCCCATGGAGAGAAGTCTCTCCGCCAGCCCAGCTTTGGGCTTTCCTGTGCAGCCCCATTTAAAGGGTTGCACAAGGAAGCCCAGTGGAGCTGAACCTGAGGGGAGAAGTTTCCAGGCTGGCCCAGCTTCTGGCTGTCTTGTTCAGTCCCTTTAAACTAATCTGCACAAGGGAGCCCGAGGGAGCTGAGCCCACAAGGAGAAGTTTCCACGCAGGCCAGTTTTACACTATGTCCTATTTAGAAGTTCTGCACAAGGGAGCCCTATGGAGTTGAGTCCATGGAGAGGAGCTTCCCTGCCGGCAGTGCTCCCTCTACGTTGTGGAGTCTTGTGAGCAAAAATTCTATTTTGTGAGCTACTGGCAATATACTTGTAACATAAGAACATAAGAGAAGCCAACGTTGGATCAGGCCAATGGCCCATCCAGCCCAACACTCTGTCACACAGTGGCCAAAAATACCAGGTGCCATCAGGAGGTCCACCAGTGGGGCCAGGACACTAGAAGCCCTCCCACTGTTGCCCACCCAAGCACCAAGAACACAGAGCATCACTTGCCCCGGAGTCCCTATCTATTTTGTTGTTCAGTCGCACAGTCGAGTCCGACTCTTCGCAACCCCATGGACCATCTCCCGCCAGGCCCTCCTGTCTTCCGCCGTCCTCTGAAGTTGGCTCAATTTCATGTTTGTTGCATCAATGACACTGTCTAACCATCTCATCCTTTGCCATCCCCGTCTTCTTGTGGCTAATAGTCACTGATGGACCTCTGCTCTCCATACATTTGTCCAATTCCCCCTTGAAGCCATCCATGCTTGTAGTTGCCACCACCTCCTGTGGCAGTGAATTCCATGTGCTAATCATTCTTTGGATGATGAAGAAGAAGAGATTGGATTTATACCCCGCCCTTCACTACCCAAAGGAGTCTCAGAGCGGCTTACAAACTCCTTTCCCTTCCCCTCCCCACAACAGACACCCTGTGAGATAGGCGGGGCTCAGACAGCTGTTGACAGAAACTGCTTTTTTTCAAGAACAGCTCTTATCAGAGCAACGGCTTGCCCAAGGCCATCCAGCCAGGTGCAAGTGGAGGAGTGGGGAATCAAACCCGGTTCTCCCAGATTAGAGTCCGCACACTTAACCACTACACCAAACTGTCTCTGTACTTCCTTTTATCTGTTCTAACCCGACTGCTCAGCAATTTCATGGAGTGCCCACGAGTTCTTGTATTGTGAGAAAGGGAGAAAAGTGCTTCCTTCTCTACCTGCTCTATCCCATGCATAATCTAATAAACCTCGATCATGTCACCCCTCAGCCGTCGTTTCTCCAAGCTAAAGAGCCCCAAGTGCTTTAACCTTTCTTCATAGGGAAAGTGTTCCAACCCTTTTTATCATTCTATTGAGAGCGAGCAATTTGGCTACTGCATAAATTAGTTTGCTCTGGAGCCGTCGTTCCTGAGCTAAGACAAAAAACGTATGAGCTGGAAGAGTGGAGCTAGCTCACACTAACCCGGCTTAGAGGGAACACTGCCTGCCGGCCCAGCTTCAGGCTCTCTTGTTCAGCCCCATTTAAAGGGGCTGCACTTGGGAGTCCAATAGAGCCGAGCCCGCAGGGAGAAGTCTCCCTGCCGGCCCAGCTTCGGGCTTTCCTGTGGAGCCCCTTTAAACTGAGCTGCACAAAGGAGCCGAACGGTGGGCCGGTGGGGAGTCTTCTCCCTGCGGGCTCAACTAAATTGGGCTAAAAGGTGTTAATCAGTGGGATTACATAAGTCAAGTAATGCATCTGTATTTTTAAGCTGTGGAGGGGAACATAAACAAAACGAATGAAGATCAGGAACCCTGAGTGTCACACTTGCCAAAAAAGGGGTCATATAGAAAGAGCTTGTCAGTCAAGGACTAATCCCAGGAAACAAAGAAAGTAGGAAAAAAGGTACCCGGCTTCAAACTGCCCATAACTTGGAGAGTTTCCCTGAAGGAGAACTACAAACATTGTTTTCCATTCAACGTATTCGTGCTGTCAAAGGTCAGTGCCCAGAAACGATTGCCATTGTAGAGATAAATGTTCAGAAGTGTGAAATAGAAGTTGACTCTGGGGCCAGATCCACCATCGTAGACGGCAACACATTTTTACAGCTATGCCAGGACCCTTCTGCCAAACTGCACAGATCAAAATGTTTCCTTTGTGACTACGTTGGACAAATTGTTCAGATCTTCGGAAGGACCTGTCAGACAGTCATTACCCTTGCTAGTTACAAAATTGATTTTAAAAAGTCTGCTGGGAAGAAACTGGTTCACATCCTTGGGAATCAGTGTTCAAGGACTAGTAGAGAAGAAGATATTCGATTTATATCCTGCCCTTCACTCAGAGCCGCTTACAAACTCCTTTCCCTTCCCCTTCCCACAACAGATACCTTGTGAGTGAGGTAGGGTTGAGAGAGCTCTGACAGAAACTGCTCTTTCAAGGACAGCTCTGACAGAACTATGGCTTGCTCAAGGTCATCCAGCAGGTGCAAGTGGAGGAGTGGGGAATCAGACCCGGTTCTCCCAGATTAGCATTCGTGCACTTAACCACGACACCAAACTGGCTCTACATAGTGTCTGTCTGGCAACTGAGTCCCCATGTGTATTCACTGAGGCATTAGGTGCATACAGAGGTCCACCAGTGACCACCAGTGACCATTCAAATGGACCCTACCATAACACCTATTTGTTTGAAGGCCCAGAATGTTCTTTTCTCCCTGAGACCAAAGATCAATGAAAGAGCCAGTTTGGTGTAGTGGTTAAGTGCGCGGACTCTAATCTGGGAGAACTGGGTTTGATTCCCCACTCCTCCACTTGCACCTGGCTGGATGACCTTAGGCAAGCCATAGCTCTGGCACAGCTGTTCTTGAAAAAGAGCAGTTTCTGTCAGAGTTCTCTCAGCCCCACCTACCTCAGAGGGTGTCTGTTGTGGGGAGGGGAAGGGAAAGGAGTCTGTAAGCCACTCTGAGACACCTTTTGCGGGGTATAAATCCAATCTCTTCTTCTTCTTCTTCTTCTTCTTCTTCTTCTTCTTCTTCTTCTTCTTCTTCTTCTTCTTCTTCTTCTTCTTCTTCTTCTTCTTCTTCTTCTTCTTCTTCTTCTTTGCATAAGGAGTTATAGAGCCAGCAACTCACGCAACGTGGGCCACCCCTATTCTTGTCTTAATTTATTATTATTTCTTGGATCTTGAAATCAAATGGCAATGGTGTGTATTTGTGGGCTTTACAAATTTACTGTAAATAAGGCACTCAAAACCCATATCCAGTGCTTGTCATAAACCAGTTGTTGTCTGTCCTAGCAGGAGGAAAGGTTTTTGCTAAACTGGACCTTGCTCAAGCCTATCAGCAACTGATAGTGGGTGATAAGGCTGCAGATACCCAAGCCATTATTACACATTTTTGTTTTTTTAGCCACACAGTCGAGTCCGACTCTTTGCGACCCCGTGGACCACATCACGCCTGGCCCTCCTATCTTCTGCCATCCTCCGGAGTTTGCTCAATTTCATGTTCGTTGCATCAATCACACTGTCTAACCATCTCATCCTTTGCCGTCCACTTCTTCTTTGACCTTCATTCTTTCCCAGTATCAGGGTCTTCTCCAGTGAGTGCTCCCTTCTCATTCTGGTTGTGTGATCTGAAGGATCATGGGTTGAGGAGAGAATTTCCCTTCGCTCCAAGGCAAAGAGGGGCAAACCAGGTCCATTCTTTGTGCTATGTTTGCTGATTTCTCAAAAGCATATATTAGCTACTGTAAAAAAATGGGATGCTGAACTATATGGGTGCCGAGGTCATAGTTTGCCTACAGTGCCAAAAAGCCCCGGGCCAGCCCTGGATGGCTCACCATAGCAAGTTAATTTGGACTTGTTGATCACCATACTAAAAAAGTTGAGAACTGCTGATGTAGAACATGGAGAATAAGAAAACCATCCCAAGCAGGTCGACCTTCTCTAAGCGGTGGCGCAGGCTGTAAAAGCGTGCAAAAAGTAATCTATCTCCGAACAGCCATAAGGCTGTTCGAATCCCACCGTGGCTAGGGTGAGCTCCCGGCCCTTGTCCCAGCTCCCACCCACCCAGCGGTTCAAAAGCCCTTAAGGCAAGTAGATAAATGGGTACCCACTCCTAGGAAGTGGGGGGGCACCCTACCTCCAATGAATTGGAGGGCAGCAGCGGCGGCGGCTGGGCGGCTGAATGATGGCAGTGAACGGCGAGCGGCGATCCGGCAGAGAAACATGGCAGTGGGCCGGCGGCAAGCAGCGAGCGACCCGGGTGGTGATTGGTCTGGGCAACGTGGTGGCGTGATGACATGGCATGGTCAGAGCCTGTGGGATGGAGACCAGCAGTTGCAGCCATCGCACCGCCGTGCACTGTGAGGACCACCCTAGAAGGAGTCGATGTGTGAGAGAGAGACCTCCGCCAAGACACCATCACCTGAATACAGCAAGAACCCGCCACGGAAAGAACAATGTGAGAAGAAGATCACAGCTGCTTAGGTGCCTGGTAGGCACTCACCCCTCCCCTTGCATTGTGGCCCTAGCTACGTAATTTAAATGACTATGTAAACCGCTCCGAGCCTCCGGGAAGGAGCGGTATATAAGTCAAATGTGTAATGTAATGTAATGTACATAGAATCCTACCAAAGTCTATTCAATGGGGCTTACTTCCAGGAAAATGCTTTTAGTAGTACACATTAAATATCTTAAATGATCCAATAAGTATTTTTTTAAAGATATGGGGCCTTTCCTCCCTAGCTGGTGTTGACGTTTTTCTTACTCTGCTTTGTAACAAAGAAGAAGTTTGTTCATTGCAATGCTGAGTTTTGAGTCTGTTTTCTTCGTCTTGAGTACATTCATAAGGACATTTTCAAACTCTTTATTCTTTTACTAAGGTCAGCCAATCAAGTCTGCAGAAGAAAGAGCAGCTTCAATCAGAGGGGCTGCATTCTGCACGGGCGCTCAAAATAAGCGTAATGACCCATGACTGAAGATGGATTTTGAGAAATGAGTTCTGTTTCCTTATGAGATGGCAACTTGGCTTCACTCTTCTGATAAAATGCAATTAATAATCTGTTTCTTCTGTCCTTTGAAAGCTTGAAGTTTTAAATCACAACCTAATTTCAAACATCCTTGATGTTGCAAAGATTTGCATTTTTGTAAAAAAGAAGAAGAAGCACACTTTACTCCAACGGAACGTATTTTAAAAATGTATGGAATGTGGCAAAACATTTTTATCTGTATGGTATGCCTTTTTAGAGGATTAGCAAAATGAGTCAAAATTACTTACTTTTAAGCCCTACTGATTTCATGGTCATGCTTAACTACCTCACTAAGAACTCATGAGACTTTAACCGTGCAATCCTTTGCATCTATACTCAGAAGTAAGTTTCACTGTAACACCCATGCATACTTGGCATGTATGGGTGGGTGACCTCCAGCCAGTCACGCACTCTCAGCATAACCTACCTCACAGGGCTATCATGATAAAATGGAGAACAATATAAGCAGCTTTGGGTCTCTACTGGAGATAAAGGCAAGGCATAAATGAAGTAAATTACTGTAATGGGAAGGATGCAAGCCATTTTGGGTCCCTATCGGGGAGAAAAGTAAAGGTTTCTCTTGCTTGAAAGCTAGTCAAATCCAATTCTAGGGGGCGGTGCTCATCTCCGTTTCCAAGCTGAAGAGCCAGCGCTGTCCGGAGACTTCTCCGTGGTCGTGGCTGGCATGACTAAACGCCGAGGTGCATGGAACGCTGTTACCTTTCCACCAAAGTGGTACCTATTTATCTACTTGCAATTTCTTGCTTCGGAACTGCTAGGTTGGCAGGAGCTGGGGCCAGAGACGGGAGCTCACTCCATCACGCGGCACGTGGGTCTCGAACTGCCAAACTACAGACCTTCTGGTTTGCAGCTCAGTGTCTTAACCTCTAAGCTACCACGGCCCTATCGGGGAGAAAGGAAGGGTATAAATGAAACAAAGAAACAAATATTAGCTCAAGAATTACCGTAGTTATCCAAGTACACATGGGTGTTACTGTGAAACTTGCAATGGCATACTAACTCAGTCCCATTGAGTTTGCTGGCACTTACTCCCTAGTAAGTGTGCTTAGGATCACAGCCTAACACTGCAGCTCTAAGGGCATTTTCCTGGGAGTAAGCCTCACTGCGCAGACTTCAGTGGGATGCTGAGTAGACTTGCTGAGAATTATTCTCTAAAGTGCTTCTCCTTACCTGACAGATTTCATCTGATCAAGAGTTTCATCCTGCCCAAGTTTCTGTTCCTTTTTCGAACACTTCCGATACATATTCTGGAAATTCTGGAAAAGTCCTTTCGGTATTGGGAGGGGAAAAAATCTCGGATTAATGCAAATATCTTGACGAAACCGGCATCACAGGGGGGTTGGACCTTCCGCTTCTGCGGGTTTATCATCAGGCCTCCTAGTGTGACCTGTGTGAGCTTATCTAAAATAAACTGATCCCAGATTTTGTCAAACCATGTTTGTATCGAGGGAGGTGAGCTGACCTTCCATTCAGCAGCTATGTTGCGTGGCACCGTACATCCTTCGGGAAGTGAGCTGGATGTTACCCATACACCTACCAGTAACCCTCCAAGAAAACTCCTGTCACACCACAAAGTTAAGGGTTTGGGATTGCAGAAGGAAACAGCTGGTCCCGGGCATTTCCCCGCTCTCTACCTTCGTGAATCAACCATGGTTCCCATCAGCACAAGAGCCTGGGACATACCAAGACTGGATACAAGCGGGATTCTCTCGGATGTCTGATCTAGTATTATGCGGGAAAATCCGAGAAAAAATGTCTTTTGAGGAACAAGCTGGGGTGCGCTTTTCTTGGCATAGTTATTTGCAACTAAAAAATCTAACGGAATTCCTAGCCTCCTACTTTGGACTGGCAAAGATCTTATTGACGTACACGGCCTCGACCAAGGGGTTGATGGCAATTTTACGTAAATGGATTTTAGGAGTGGATGACTGGGCAGTTATGACCCATCAACTTCGCAGGCAAGAAGATTTGCAGATGGATATCTCGGAACAGATGTGGACTAAAATTTGGGACTCACTGACTAGCCGGTCCAGAAATTTTAATGTCCGTGTACAGCTGTTCAAACTGATCACTCGATGGTATTTCACACCCGAAAAACTGCACAACTCCTGGCGGCAGCAAGTTCACAGAATTCTGAAGTGGAATAACAGACAGCACTGCTTCAGAGTGCAGGGGATCCATCACATTTTCAGATGTTACCCATGAAAACAACAACAACACCCCAAAGCAGAAAACAAGCACATCAGGGAACAGTATGCACCCAGTGGTAGCTTTCCTCTAACAAATGGAGATGTACTTTTTTGTTTGTTTGTTTTTTGCCAGTTCACCCTTCCTGCTACAGACCTGTGACTCCTCTTCATGGTCTTCATGCAAGTCCCCTAATTATCAGAAGCGCTATTTTGGGGAGCATTTTCAGACCCTTCCATCAACACAAATTACTATTGGATCCAACCTATATCTTTTCTCCTTCACATGCTAGCTTGCATCTTGCAGGAAACTCTTCATATAAGGGAACATTCAAAATGGAACCCTACACCTGCAATCTAAAATGGTATATTCCATCTATCACTTTGGGATTGTACTACCTCATTTTTTAAAACAAATGCAGACCGAATCATAATTTTTTCCTACTTCCAAGGTGGTGAAACCATTTCCTCCAAGTTTATTGGTTGGATTAGTTCAGTGACTTTTTGAATACCAGTGCTAGGAGGCAACATCACAAGAAAGCCATGGCCTCTGTGCCACATTCGGTGGCCCTCCAGGACAACTGCCTTGGCCACAGCATGAAACAGAATGATTAACTAGATGGACCACTGGTCAGAGCCAGAAAGGTTCTTCTTATATTCCATCTCCTCACCAGTTTGCTTGTTTTTTTTTCTTCTGAACAAAGAATTATAGAATACAAAAATGCTCCCTCACTCAAGCAGAATTTTTGAGTAGGGAAGAGAGAGAGAGAGAGAGAGAGAATGTGAAGCAGCAATTTGTTTGCATTTCTGGAGAGAGATGCATTAAAAATCTGGAGTGGTGTCAATTGCAGTGTGCTCATCTTGGAGTCTATCTGTTCCAGCTATTAAAATACAGAGTGTGTCTCAAGGTAGCACTGGATTTTATCCTCACAGGCATCTCACAGCCATTTATAATTGTTGATAAATTATGGTTCTTATCATTTTTTACAAAGTAAGCAGTAAGTGTTGATGCTCCCACAAGGCTATCAGCTTTAGGAGGAAAGCAATTTGTAGATATGTTTCCTTCTGTTCGCCTTCTTTTTAGAATAGCCCATCCAGAACGAAGGAAATAAATCTGACATTCTCCAATATATATGAAAATGCAAAACCTACAGGTTAAGAAATATATATTATGATATGAAATTGCATTTATATTTCTTGCTTTCTGTGATAAAGAACACTGGTCCATGGCCAGTTCTCCCTTGTATGCCAAACCAGGGAGCAGCTGTTTTCCTCTGGGCCACCTCAGGATGTGTTAATGTAGCTATGTCCTGCAGTAAAGAGCATCCTCTCCTGGGGACTGCTCCAGCACCATGGAAGCAGAGTGGACAGTGATACAGGACAAAGCATTCTAAGCAGTGGCACCAAGGCTATAGAACTGTCTAAGGAACTGCCTGCCTAGAGAGGTCTATTTTGCTCCATCCTTGTTACTGAGGCATCAGTGAAGACACTGGTTTGTAAAAAGCCTTTGAGATTTAATGATGCATTGGGGATTGGTGCTGCTTTGGTTGGTCATATCCATGGGATGATTTTGATTATTTCTGTTATTCTTAGTTCTTGTTATTGTCTCCATCTTAGTGTCATCTTATGATACTGTACATTTGCTTTCAACAGGTGAGATATATTGTACTGTCTTTGTGACTTTGTGCATCAATCAATAAGCAGGCAGCAAAAATTTAAATAATTAAATAAATATGCCCCATCCCTACAGTGCTAGAAGAGAACACTTGGACATATCTTTGGCACAGTTGCATGAAAGTACTGGATGTCAACAGCTCTAGTGCTATGTCATCATCCTTTGCACAGTTCCAATAGCACTCGTTGAGACATCTGTTGGAGAAACCCGTGGGCAAAATCCCTGTTGCCTTCAGTTTCACATGGGGAAAAATCAAAGCCTTTCATGGAGATGTGGTAATGTTTAGGATGGAACATGGTGCTGGGCAGGTATAACAACAAGAAGAGCCCTACTGGATCAGAACAATGACCATCTAATCCAGCATCCTGTTTCACACAGTGGCTAATGAGCTGCCTCACAGAGCCAACAGGGCATTGATGTGTGTATAGACAAATAAGTGTTTTCTGGTACCAGTGAGTATATGTTTGGTGGACATCTACAGAATGTTTGGAAAGCAGATAATTGATGTGAGGTTATTACGAAAAGTAGGAAGATGGTCGCTAGATAAATGTAGGGTAACAGACGATATGTGAGGGCTGTGGGAAAGCCTGTCTGATCCTGGATTTTTATGTAGTGGTGATCATCCATGATTGTGTCAATGGAATGTACATCTTCTCTTGTGACTTAATCCAATCTTTTTGTTGCTTACAAACCTTTGCTTTCTACCATTACCTACACCACCATGTTCCAAAAGGGATAATTAGAATTCTGAAAATAATTAATCAGTGCTGAAAATAATTTACAAGACATTGTACACACCACAAGGCTACAGCTGTTGGACCAAACAGGCAGTAGTTCAGAGAACATTGCTTTATAAAAGGTCTGAGATATGTGTATGCATCTGTGCGTGTGCCATGGAAGTTCTTGGGTATGCTGCTGATCCCCCTCACCAAAAAAATAAACAAATCCCAAGATGTGCCAACTCCAAAATGATATTTGCAATTTGAGTAAAGTACAAAAAACATGTGGTGCAGTGCTGATATCCTGCAAATCTCAGCTGTCCTTTTTCTGAAGGTAGATTTATTTCCCAATAGCTTCATAGATGAGCGTAGAAGAGGTGAAATATCATGAGTGAATAAGATTTGTAGTAGACAGGAGATAGGTCTTCAGTATCATGCATGCCCCCTACCTTTGTTTAAAATTTTGGTAGGCCCCAGAGGCATGAGCCTTTGGGCATAAACTAAAGGGCAAGAGGCTCTTGGTCCTTGGCACTTTGTCCTTTTCTCTCAGCCTGAGGTCCTCAGGGATGCCAGCTTCTAGGTGGGACCTGGGAATCCCCTAGAATCACAGCTCATCTCCAGACTACAGACATCAGTTCCCCTTGAGAAAATGGATGCTTTGGAGGATGGACTCTGTGGCATTTTACCCCACTGAAGTCCCCGTCCTCCCCAGGCTCCATCCCCAAATATCTAAGAGTTTCCCAACCTGTATCTGGTAACCCTACCCCGCACCCCCCACCGGTGGCCAGGGTGACCTGGCAACCCTACTTGCTGTGCACAGCACAGTGGATGAAGATGAGCCCAGATATACCTGTGGTTTCTTATTTGTTAAATCATTTTTGTAATTTGGATTATTTGGAAAGTTGTTTTGAGCCTCTTCAGGGAGGGAAGTGACATAGAAATGTTACAATACGTGAGTATATCAGGAGTAGGAAAACTGCCAAGAGTTCTAGTAGTTATCCTAAGCAGGTAGTGTCTAGGGATGAACCTTCCTCCAATTGCCTGACTTAGAATTCTAGTGTAGCTGCTGCAGCAGCAGAAGCCACACCTCCTGCCACACCTGTAAAGGACCTCAGCTTGAAACCTTGGAGAGTCATTGTCATCAGTTTCATGTTAGATGCATCAGTGATCTGCCTCAGTGTTTTCACAAGTTCACCCACCAAATGATTATGTCCCTGTTTCTAAAATGGCCACCCTGTCAAAGGCACAGGAATAACATTTACATCTGGCCACTTGGTGACACTGTTCTTGCATTTTGTTCTCATTTTGTGTGAAACAAATAAATGGCAGGGTTTTTTTAAAGGCAGCAGACAGCTTGAATCAGAAAGCTAATCCATAAAAATAAACACAATCTGCCCATTGTCTACCCTTCATTTGCTTGCCCCTCATGAAAATTAGGAGGCGCTAAATGATTTACAATACACAACAGACAGCTCTTTACCATTTATGATTCGCTCTCCAAGTGTATGGGAAGTGCAGTCTCCACGCTTCACATTTTGAAGACCAAATCACCCGCTCAAGCATCAGCTTGACATAACTCTAATTTGAAGTGAATCCAGCCAGCACAGTTTTAATGCTTTACATGTATTATGTTTTGCCACAGAGTATGTCCCGTAAAGCTCCTTGACTGGTGCATAGTTGTACGTATTATATATAAGACCTAAATCTAATAAAAACGAATTCACTCAAACAGAGTAGGAGCCTTTTAAAAAATCAGGATTTGCCTGAGGGAAGAGGAAAGAGCTTGACACTGTGTCTGAAGTGCATATGGAGGGAGGGTTTTTAAGTAGTAAGTATGCCTCCTGCCAGGTTATTACTTAAAAATGAAGTTTCTTTTTTCCCCTGCACACAGTTAAAGCCATTAGTGAATATTTGATATTAGCCATTAGTGTATATCTAATATCACAAACCCAAGAGGACCAAAATCAGAAGGAACCATATAATTACCCTTCCCATTACATAACAAATAGTACACTTTTACACAATGCCCCTATTGCTATAGTAAAATGCACCTTGTTGAGCCAAAGAAAACTCCAACAGATTCACAAGACTTGATTTTTCATTTAGTGATCAGGTCTCTACTACGGTCTGCCCTAAAATTTCCATACTACATGTTGAACTCACAGATGTGGCATTTTCATCACATGTAAGGAGTAGTTGTGCTTGGTCACCTACCAGTTCAGGTCACATCCTGCTGACAGTTCAGGATCAGAAAGCTAACCATTTGTGGAGTTGTTTGGATACATTCATAGAAATACAGCTGAGTCTGCTTGTATGTTCAGAGGACGGCGGAAGACAGGAAGGCCTGGCATGATCTGGTCCATGGGGTCGCGAAGAGTCGGACTCGATTGTGCGACTGAAAAACACCAACAACAACTGCTTGTATAATTGGACTGCTTTCTTATAATTGCCATCTCTTTTCCCACTTTCGTCAATCTGCTGCCACTTCCAATTATTAACAGACACATAGTTAAATAGAAACAAATGTTTGAACTTTTAAAGTTAAGATTTACAATTTAGATGTATGTATCTGGACACCTTCAGTGGCTGTCTAGCCATTAACCTCATTAATCTTGAGATCAGTCCTTGCAATCACTTCATAATTAGATGCTGCTAACTATATACACATACAATAAACAGGCAATTCAAGGTACCCAGTGTCTGTCACTCAAAGGATGTATCCAGCAGTATACGGACAAACAGAATGATATTCAAGATATTTAATACCTGACAAGTAGACCATTTTAACAACCAAACCATGACTTGGGGTGATCGGTGCCTCTTCTCCAATAACAGTGAAGATTTAGTTAGGTTTCTTATTTAGTACATATTATGAAGACACACGCTGAACTGCAGGCTGTGGAAGGTCAGTAGTTCAGCAGTTCGAGACCTGAGTGCCGCATGACGGAGTGAGCTCCCGTCTCTAGTTCCAGCTCCTGCCAACCTAGCAGTTCAAAAGCAAGAAATTGCAAGTAGATAAATAGGTACCACTTTGGTGGGAAGGTAACAGCATTTTGTGCGCCTTGGTGTTTAGTCATGCCAGCCATATGACCACAGAAACTGGCTCTTCGGCTTTGAAATGGAGATAAGCACCGCAACCCTAGAGTCGAATTTGACTGGGTTTCGAGCAAGGGAACCTTTACCTTTACCTTTACTATGAAGACACAACATTGCCTTGTAGCCTGAGCAGAAACTGGCCAGGCCCAAAACTACTTGGAAAAAGTGCTTGGGATATACTTCAAGAAAAACTATTGAGGTGATTTGATCAGGAGTTTGCCTTCCATGTCAACAAGGAAGTGAGATCAATGCTTGGAGATGGATATCCATGTCAGTGTTCTTAACACACTTAATGAAAAGTGCTGATCCTAAGGAAAGATCCCATGTGATATAGTAACAATTGAACATTTTCACTTGAAGCCACCATGCCTACATTTAGAGACTATTATCTGCATATACATTGCACAGTGCTATTTATTACTTGTTCATTAACTACAGGTAGTACACAATAAAAATGTCCTCGTTGCATCAGGCCAATAACCCATCTAATTTGACTTTCCATCTCTAGTACTTACATAGCATGTTTCAATGTGGAATGCTCTTAATATACATTATTTATTTCAAGGATTGTATTTCAACCTATCTGATCTCCAAGGTGGCCTTAAAGCAATCTAAAATTGAACCATCAGTTAAACCATTTCCACACAACATAAAACCATAAAGCAAAGACAGAAGTTCAGCTAAAAAGCAAAAACCCAGTCGTGATGGCTGAGCACACAACTACTTGCAGTTTTAGCAGATATCTTATGTGAACCTTAACAAGTTCTGTGGGTATTTGAAAGTATTTGATGGGGTCCCTGCAAAATGTGTCCATTCAGAATTGGACATTCACAGGTGCCTACCCCTTACTCCCAGCTTTCCTCAATGCTAGTTCCTGCTCCCATACTGAGTCAGAACATTGATCTGTCATTGATCTTGTCTACTCCAACTGGCAGGTGTCAGGTTACATCCCCAAACTTTTAATTGGAAATGTTAGGGATTGACTTTGGGACCTTGCACATGTATATAAGATATTCTATCAGTCACAGCCCTCTCTGTGTTAAACCTTTTTTAAAATTCCCCCAGTCCGTTTAAGGTAACATGCATACATAAATAGGCTTACAAAATAGGAAGCCTGGGGTGGGACAAGGCACAGTGTCAAGGTTTGTCCTAGCCCCACTTGCACATGGGGTGAAGACTCCTCAGAAGTCTCCTCAGAAGAGGAGCTTCCCATGGTTTCCACTATGCCCAAGGCCACAGCCTTGCACTCCAGAAGAAGGCTGCTGTTCATGTTCCCTTAGGACCAGCAGATGAGGGAACCCCTGCACCTCCAGAGTTTTCCCCGAGATTCCAGTAATGGAGAAGGCAGAGGGCGAGAGCCAAAGCCTAAATGAGGCATAGAAGTGCATTCTAGGTAGCTTGGGGCTTCCCATCCTCCAGCCTCTCTCAGGAGGAATAGACAAGTCTATAGATCTCCAGGATCTGTAACTGTGACAATAAAATGTGCGACTCTCAGCTGAGTCCCATCCTTTGCTAGTTCGACATCTCATTTCAACCAGTTTGAGCTTTAACCTGCAGAGTAACTGATTGCTAAGCTTCAGCTTTCTGAGGCCTGCTTGCTTCTTGTGAGGATTCCTTGTCTTCAGCTTCAACTCTTGCCTTCACTCTTGGATCCTGCCTGCTTGTTTCTTGCCTACCTGCTTGCTTGTGATCTTTGAACCATGCTGCCAGCTTGCTAGAACAGGAAAGGCAGACATGATGTCACACAGGAGTGATGTCACTTTGGACTGCCTCCAAAACTCTGTGGTATTACCATAGAGTTTTAGGGATATCCTGGAGTGTCTACTGACGCACTGATATTATGGCCAATTGTTTTGCCCAGATGTGATGTTGATATGTTGTGTGAAGTCATGTCTGCGTATCCTGTTCTGGTTCAGGTGGATCAGATAGGCAGGCAATTGCCTGCCTGAAGTGAGCAAACAGGCTTTTGTATGCATATCACTTGCTGCTTTGGAAACCTCCTGGCACATATGGAGTGAACATTCAGATGCTCAATTACCTGTTTGTTCAGTTCACATTTTACACATACAGGAATAATGCAAATTCAAGTTCAGCAACCAGTTCACTTGCATCTGAAAAACTCAAATATGCTGGAAACTTAGCAGCTACCATGCAGACTGTTTCTTTAGTCACAGATAAAAGTAACTGAAGATTAGGAGTAAGGAAGAGATAAAAATAAGGGGTTTGTTAAATCTGAGAAGGTTACTGCAGTCTGAAGACTGAGTTTGGAAAATGTCAAGGGAGTTATACATTCTGCAGTTAGGAGCAGGAGTTTGAGCAAGGCTTACACAGAAGGAGCAAGGGATCTTAGTTAGGAGCAAGGGATCTTAGTTTGAGATGGCTTACACAGAAGGGGAGGTGCACTTCCAGAACAGTTTTTGAAATGGAAACTAGTGTTACTCCTCAGTCAGTTGTGTGGCTTCTAGAAAGAGACTCAGTGCACATGCTTCACTGCGAAGTTACACACACACACAAAACCCCCAGCAACCATCCAGGATTTAATCCTAGATGAGGGAGCTGACCTGGCATATATCACTGAGACTTGGCTGGGGAAGGGGTTAACTTCTCTCAATTGTGCCCTCCAAGGTACTCGGTGATACATCTACATAGCTTTGGTGGGCAGGTGTTAGAGCCCAGGTAGCCCATTGGTTTATTGAGGGGCTGCATTCATGAAAAGGCAAGGGGAATGTCTAGGGCAACAGCGACAGTGGAGGAAGACTCAGGCCAAATCTGATAAAACATAGCAAAAGCTCATTTTAAAGTATACCCTGTGGCATTGATGGCAGCGAAAAACCCCAACATATTTTGGCTGTCATTGCGTCTGTACATTGCTCGAGTCGAGCTATACTTGAGGACCCCAGAGGGTAGGGCTCACTTTCCATAATTGTCAGATGACAGTGGTGACAGTGGTGGTGGCGGCTCCAAAGGCCTGGCGAAAGAGCTCCATTTTACAGGCCCCGCAGAACTGTAACAGGCCCCACAGGGCCCTGATCTCCTTTGGGAGCTCATTCCACCAGAGTGAAGCCGCCACCAAGAAAGCCCTAGCCCTCGTTGTCACTAACCTGGCCTCCTTGATTGTCAGGAGGACCAGGCGATTCTGGGTCCCTGATCGCAGCGCTCTCTGGGGGACATATGGGGAAAGGCGGTCCTTCTGGTATGCAGGTTCCTGGCCATAAAGGGCTTTAAAGGTAATAACCAGCACATTGAACTGAATCCGGTATGGTATAGGCAGCCAGTGCAATGTCTTTAGGGCGGGCTGAATGTGTTCTTGCATGGGAAGACACAACATATATATTAATCATACTGAATATATAATTAATATTAATTATATATTCAGTATAATTAATATATTTTAATGAATATTATTACTTGTCTTTGAAAAAAAATATGGGAGAGTTTTACCCATCTAGCCTCAGCTGGTGGGGGCCCCTAAAGTAAGCCATCCAAAGATGATTTTAGTGGACAAGTAGGTTCATATGGGAGAAAGCAGTCCTTCAGGGATGCTGGCTCCAAACCATATATGAATTTAAAGGTCAATACCAGCACCTTGAATTGAGCTCAGAAGAAAATTGGGAACAGTAAAGATGGAACAAGACTGTAGCACTATGTTCCTATGACCCAACCCAGTCAGGGTTCTGGCTGTGGCACCTGTACCATCTGTAGCTTCCAAACAATCTTCAAGAGCAGCCTTATAGATAGAACATCGAAGTAATCTAATCTAGATGTAACCAGGGCATGAACCACAGCATGTTTCAGCTGGGTTGCTAGCCAAAGCTAGTGAAAGGTAGAGTTTCCAAACCCGGGGAGGAGGGGAGCAGAGGGATCTCCTGGAATTATAATTGATCTCCAAACTACTAGAGAAAAGGACAGCTTTCAAGGGGAGACTTTATGGTATTATACTCTGCTTCTCCTCCACAAACCACATCCTCCCCAAGTTTCCCCCACCACAATATCTACAGATTTCCCTACCCAGAGTTGGCAACCCTAGTGAAAGGCACCCTTGGCCACTCCAACATGGGGCCTGGGTCCAGGAAAGCCCCCAAGATACAAAGCTGCTCCTCTTGGGGGAGTGCAACCCCATCCAGAACAAGAGACATCCCAATTCCTGGGTCAAATCTTCTTCCCACCAGTAGCACCCCCATTTTGTTGGGATGCCCCCCCATCACTGATTACTCATTGTCCATTGATAAGATTAGGATTTTAAAAAAAAAAACATGTTAGCCCCAAGGAGAGGCTAGTTATAAGAGGATGCAAATATATGTACATATATCTTGGCCAAACAGAAATCCAGTATTTTTGTTTACATAGTCAGGCTGCCTTTCTCTCATGGTGGCACATGTCCAATGGAGTTATTGTTGACAATATGTGTACTGGTACCACAATTTATCATTGTATGAGATTATTGGTGTGATATAATGGCTACAGTTAAGGATGCTCAACTCGCTGCTGTTTCACTCATGTTCTTTCATCACACTCAAACAGGGAGCTGATTTCCCCCCCTATGGATTGTTTCTCTGTTGAGTGGCTGTTGATCTGCTTGCTTCAGCCGCTTTCTTACATGCGTGCAGTTTTGTAAAAACACAGTGCAAGCCTGTTCAGTGCTGAACTCAACAGACCTGGAGATCAGGTCACATCATGGTTCTCCAAATGCAATTTTTGCAGTATCCCTAGTTACGGCATTGGATTTGTTCCAGAAAGATTTGCATTCAAATCCCTACTCACCTATGAAAGCTCAGTGGGTGACCTTGGGCCAGTCACTGTCTCTCTGCTTAATCTACCTCACAGGTTATGAAGATAAAATAGGATATAGATATAACAAATGCCATACCATATCTTAAAGTGCAACTGTAGAAGACGGGTAGAAATGACACTGGTGTATATGTGCTTGCATACATGCATGTGAATATTTCCTTTATTTGATTCAAGGGTCAAATAATTAATTGCATATGAGTATATAAGAATTCCTAAGGGCTGCATATATTGCCTGTGGATTACAGATATGGCATTCAATAACACATTTTAGTCATCTATAGCCTGTTCAGAACTTGTGTGCTTCTGAATTTGCATGAGGACATTACCAACAGCCCCAGTGTGAATCTCATTGCCAGGACAGGAGAGCTTTCCCCTTTCTCTGATCAAACAATCACTTTTTGTCCTCTAATAAATAACTCTTTTAGCCTGGGTGCCTATCAGACTTCAAGTAGGTCAATATCAAATCATTCAAGTACTCTCCCTGTCAGCTGAAGAAAACTCTTTTTTGCAGGATGATATAATATCTCTGGTTATAGGTTATCAGAGGCAGAGAAACAATAAACCAATGATCTTGTCATCAGCCCATCAACTGTGCCTGCTTAGCTGTTTGCTGAAGGGCAAAATGAAGGCAGGAGGAAGCAAAACTGACTACACAGAAAGGAAGCAGAAAAACAGAACAAATGTTTCTTCAACTAAGAACATTTTTTGTTGTTTGCTACCATTTCTTTTTTTGCATGGGTGGGGAAATCATTTCCTTTTGTATATGTTTCCTTTTTGTTTTACACAGTTTTTGTCATGCACCATTTTATGACCTCTTTATCATTTATTTTTATTTTATTTATTTGGTTTGATTTTTATCTCACCCTTCTCTGCAAGCAGGGCTTGGGGTGACTTACAACATACATAAATACAACAAATAAAAACAATAAAACATTATAGAATTATAGAATCATCAAGTTGGAAGGGACACCCAGGGTCTTCTAGTCTGACCCCTTGCAGGATGCAGGAAATTCACAAATACCTCCCCCACACACACACCCCCAGTGACTGCTGTTCCATGCCCAGAAGATGACAAAAAACCTCCAGGATCTCCAGCCAAACTGGCCTGGAGAAAAATTGCTTCCTGACTCCAAAGTGGCAGTTGGCATTTCCCTGGACATGTAAGAGGGCCACAAGAACAAAGCACTGATGCAACCCTTCCTGCCCTCCATCTCATGATCTGCCTAAGTTAACAGAATCAGCATTGCTGTCTGATGGCCATCTAGCCTCTGTTGAAAATCTCCAAAGAAGCAGAGCCCACCATCTCCCGAGGAAGCCTGTTCCACTGAGGAATGTTTAGCCAAAAACTCTTTTGATTTAATTAATTTTAACCCATTGGTTCTGGTCCAACCTTCTGGGGAAACAGAAAACAACTCCATACCATATGACAGCCCTTCAAGTACTTGAAGATGGTTACTATATCACCTCTCAGACATCTCCTCTCCAGGCTAAACATACCCAGCTCCTTCAATATTTCCTCATGGGAAAATACAATAAAAGTCAGCTCAATATAGCACAATATAAAGTGCAAGATGGCTCCAATGTAATTAAATTACTCATAAATTCCCATTGTATGTGTGCTCAGGTGGTTTGATAGTTTAATGAGTGGCTCTCATGCAATTAATACATAGCTTACATGCAATTGATACATAGATGTTGCTCTCATGCAATTGATACACAGCTTATACAAAAACTGATTTTGATTTTCCAAATTTCTTGGCCTTGTTTTCAGAGGACAGACAGTGAGTTTGGAATTATCTATGATTTTAGTTTTTATTTCCACATTTTACATATAGCACTGTACATTAACAGTTTGCCAGAGATTTCAGCTGCCAGAGATTTCAGTTGTCTTTGTTACTTTGCTTCTTTCTCCTTCATTTGTTACCACTGAACATGTTTCACATTGCCAAATCGCCCCAAGAGAGACATTTTTATGGGACTGTACATATTTTTACATTTAGATTCTTTCTGTATGGCGCTTCACTGATGAACAGGCAGAATTTCATGTGTGCATCAGTAAAACACAAAAAATCTGGAGGCCTTACACTTGCTTTTTTGTAGTGTTTCATTAATGCACATGTTTAGATTAGTGACATAAGCACAAAAGTTACAAATGGAATGAATAAACGGAAAGCTCTAGCAAACAACTCATGCTCTAGAATTCTAGAGTTCATGAATTAACCTTAGAAATTCTCCTAGATAAACTGGATAAACTGAAATTAAAGAGGAGTAAGATGTAGTTGTGCAGAGAGAAATTCCAGAACAAAGGACTGAGAGAGATCTGCCCATCATGCAGTAAATATATCCTTTGTCAAGTAACCTGTTGAACTGTAGGAAGGCTCATATAATATGAAATCTGTGATATCCATAAAGTGTTAGTTCTCCACAGTCAATGGTTGTCCATTATCCGCCATCCTGTGGATATCACTGTGATTTACATTTGGCAGATGATAGAGATTTAGATGGACATGTATTTGGTAAATGAGACATGGATTGTGTCTGGCTGAACCTAGAGGGCTCAATCCAGTCAGACATTGGCGACATGCACTGGGGAGACAGAAAGAGAGAGACAAACAGAGTAAGGAATAATGACAGTCCCATTTAGGCTATTCAGACCAGAGACAACAATGTTCCTGGTGAGCAAAGTGAAATAACTCAAGGGAAACAACGTCAAGCCACTGGTTGACACAAAGCTTCCAGCACTGCTGTTTTCCCTCAGACTGGACAATTTGCTGCTGAGAGAGTCCATCAAGGGTCTTTTAAGCAGTGGCACCCTGTTTGTACCTGTTCCTTTCCAAAATATGTTGACTTGATGCCCTCATTGCCGTATTTTAGGGCTTATTAAATATGTCCTGTTTGTTCATGTTTTTGCTAGCTAATTTTCATCTTGTACCTTTCTATGCTGCTTCTTTACTTGTTTATGTCATAGTTTCCTTTTGTTTAATCTGTGCTGCTGTTTTCATTATATTATGGCTCTGTTTTAGAATTACTGTAAACTCTCTTAAGTGTCTGATGGTCTATCAAGGTCAGTATTATCTATGCAGACTGGCAGCAGCTCTCTGAGGTCTCAGGTGGAAGCCTTTTAACTGGAGATGCCAGAAAGTGAAACTAGGACCTTCTATATACCAAACTGATGCTCTGCCACTGAACCACTCCTCTTATTGCTTCTCTGCATTTCCACAGACTTTTTAATAATTGTAACACCACAAAGACAATTTTGATGTGGGAAGTTGGCATACTGGGCAACACTGATTGTGTTTGATTCTCTGGATTGGTACAGTCAGGAATCTTTACCTTAAGTAAAGGTAAAGGTTTCCCTTCCTCAAAAGCCAGTTGAATCTGACTCTAGGAGGCGGTGCTCATCTCCATTTCCAAGACTAAGAGCCAGAGCTGTCTGGAGACTTCTCCATGGCCATGTGGCCAGCATAACTAAACACCAAGGCATATGAAATGCTGTTACCTTCCCACCGAAGGTATCTACTTGCAGTTTCTTGCTTTCGAACTGCTAGGGTGGCAGGAGCTGTGGCCATACATGGGAGCTTACTCCATCACATGGCACTAGGGTCTCAAACTGCTGAACTACAGAACTTCTGGTCTGCAGGCCAGCATCTTAACCTCTGAACCACTGCGTAAAAGTGCAGAAAAGCTACCCATACAGCGGGGTGCTGAGTGTGCTAGCAAGCTCACAAAGTTACACAGAGCCAGAAATCATACTCAAAGCTAATAAGAGTTCTTTCTTATAGAGAACTCCATTCTAGACAGGATAGATGAGAAGTAGGGATAGATTCTATGCTAACTATCTGTGGATTATTGCAGATGCAGGCTATAGTGGGCTTCCATACATTGTTCAAAGAGAAGAGCCGCATGATCCTTTCTTTGTGTGTGCTAGAATAAGAGAGACTGTGCATGTCTGAGGCTGCGATCACACACACAAAATAATCCATTTTCAATACACTTTCCAACTGGATTTTGCTAGTTTACACAGCAGAATCAAGTTGGAAAGTGGATTGAAAGTGGATTATTTAGTGTGTGTGATTGCAAAGGAAATTACTCCCTAAGAAGTATCAGTCTATACTTCAAAGGGGACAGTGACAGAAGAGTAAACAGGAAGTAAGCTCAGTGTCTGCCTATCTAGCTAAAGAACTCTTTTGTCACATCTTCTGGAGGCTAGACAGCATCAAGTCCTTATCTTCCAACGGTTTGAAGGATTTCTGTAACCTGTCCCACTCTTCTGATTGGTTGTTTCTCCTAGCTAGATATGACAGCCTGAATCCGGCCCCGCACGAGACAGCCAAGCGTGCCTCGTGGGGGCCGCGTTTGCCTCCTCGTGAGGAGGAGTGGCAGACAGGCTGCGGTGGAGCTTCTGCTCCAGAAGGGGGAGCGGAGCCTGGCAGCCTTAATAGGCTTGCTCCGCTCTCCCCCCAGCCAGTTGGTCGCCTCGTGCTCGGCCCACCCACCCGCCCTGTATGTAGTGTGAGCATAGGCTGGTTGCCCCCTTTTACGGGGAACCGGGTAGGAATTTTTTGGTTCCATTCTCGCATTGGCCATTGAGATGGAGTCTTTTTCGCCTACCCTGCACTGCAGTCAGTGGATTGAGGAATTGGTCTGGGATGGTGCCTGGGGATTAGTTCGTCACTTTGTTAGGGCAGAATTAGGTTAAAAAATACAGTTCAGCGGCCGCAAGCACCAATTAATAACCCCGGATGGGGGTAAAGGGGTCTGCTCGACCAGCCTTGTAGCTGTGCGGCCTGGGTGAAGCTTGCAGACCGCCTATGGGGATGGTCACGACGGAGACTCAGCACTGGACATACGGGGTGCTTGAGGGCTCCTGAGGGTGCATCCCAATTTTGGCTCGGCCGGGATTGCAAGCGACTTATGGTTGGCTCCAACCCGGGGGGCCCCAGTGTCTTGCATCATAGGGCTTGAGGATGGGAGTCGATGAAAACGACGCCAGGCCCAGCCTCGTCGCTGTTTCCAGGGTTGCCCTTTGCCGTTAAGTTAAGAAGTTATTAATTTAATAAAGTGGCCTTATTTCATCCAACCTTGTTGTCTGACTGTTTCTTCCGTCTGGGGGGGGGGGCAAACCATGTGTTCTACCTGGACTAGTGAAGTATGGTTAAGTTTATTTGTGGATTACTGTAGATCAATTAGTCATACAGCCCTTTCACAATGTTTGAACTCCTTATATTCACTTGGTTGTACCCTCAGTCCAATTTGTTTGGTAAAACAAACAGTTTTAATGCTGTTTGGTTTAACACACACACACACACACACTTCTATTCAGCTGATCTTTTGGAGCTGAGCAGAATCTCCTATATAAATGCCCCTATATAAATCAATGGTGTGACCTAATTTGGAATACTGTGTACAGTTTTGGTCACCACACCTTAAAAAGGATATTATAGCTTTGGAAAAAGTGCAGAAAAGGGCAACTCGAATGATAAAAGGGTTGGAACACTTTCCCTATGAAGAAAGGTTAAAGCGCTTGGGGCTCTTTAGCTTGGAGAAATGACAGCTGAGAGGTGACATGATTGAGATTTATAAGATTATGCATGGGATAGAGCAGGTAGAGAAAGAGGTACTTTTCTCCCTTTCTCACAATATAAGAACTCATGGGCACTCCATGAAATTGCTGAGCGGTTGGGTTAGAACAGATAAAAGGAAGTACTTCTTCACCCAAATAGTGATTAACACATGGAATTCACTGCCACAGGAGCTTCAAGGGGGAATTAGATAAGCATATGGCACAGAGGTCCATCAGTGGCTATTAGCCACAAGGTATAGATAGGGACACCAGGGCAAATGATGCTCTGTATTCTTTGTGCTTGGGGGGGTCAATAGTGGGAGGGATCCTAGTGTCCTGGCCCCACTGCTGGACCTACTGATGGCACCTGGTATTTTTGGCCACTGTGTGACAGAGTGTTGGACTAGATGGGCCATTGGCCTGATCCAACATTGGCTTCTCTTATGTTATTATGTTCTTAATCTTTTGGCTGCTCAGCCTAGCAATTTTGATAAATGAGGTCACACTTTATGTTGTCTATTTTCTGGTAATTAAATGTCACAAAAGCAATACAGAACTAGGGGTAAGCAGTTCAAGATGAATGAAAACTGACCCAGCCACTGCTGGTCACCAAGTTTTTTTTAATACTTCAATTTCACATACTCCTCTCTCTTTCCTGTTCTGCACTAGAGCTATTAGCAGAAAGATAATAGTAAATTATCAGTGTATCTCACTCTCCAAGCACTGATGAAAAAGTTCCCAATCTTAATTGCAGGCCAAATTGGGGACTACTTTATATGTTACTGGACTGATGTAGATGTTACTATCCGATGGTTGCTCTCATGCAATTCCCAATAACATATCCAAAACATGTGCTGCTAGCCACTGATGGGATAATTACCACAAGTCTTTCATTGCATTTCCTTCAAAAGCAATCTTAACTTAAATTAGAAAGCAAATTTTTGCTTACCATAGGGATAAATTACCAGGTTGGCCTAGGGTGCCTCTATTTTGGTCTGGCATGTGTATGCTCTGGAAGCAGTGTGTGTGAGGGGGAAGAACGATCATAATTCAACTAAGCAAAATCAAACAAAGAGACTGTATAGATGTTCTAAATATGAAGTTTTACTTGAACAGCATGTTATTTATCAGAATCATAAGGACATTTGACACCATACATGAGTATTCCTCCATTTTAGTATACCCATGTAAGAGAGAATACGCTGTCCAACAGTCAGATGTTTCATAGCTACAAAAACATTAAGATTTTTTTTTTTTTACTGAAAACTGATCTTTCTAAGTCACATTCACTGCTGGGTCAAACAAATTCAACATAATGGTTCCTTTATTCTAATACTGATGGAATTGACCAGTTTATATATTCAGATGGATTAAGTAGTCAATCATTTCCATGATATGTCCACCTACAGTGGTTATCAACTTGAAATGTTACTTACAATGAAGGCATCCAGACTTAGTCTCTGACATAGATGCTATGGGTACCCAGATCTGAGGCTGGGTGTTCTTCCAGCATCTCTTCACTGGAGGAGGGAGGTGATTAAATAATACAGACTTACCCAATCTTGATGGAAGTCGTTGGGGGAAAAGCAAGACTGGAAGACTGATTCATTTAGAGACATAGCACAATAACATAAGAAAAGCTCTGCTAGATCAAACTAGGGGTGTACATCAAGAAAAAAGTTATACTTTCATATTTGGGGTTAGGGGAATCCCCCCATAATTGCTTATGTTTGTGCATACTGGCTCAGGATTAAAATCTATGTGCCCTTTCATGTTCTGGAGTTTCGGGACCATTATTTTCAATAGGGAATCTACTGGAGGTTCTGGGGGCAGTTGTGTATAAAGATAATGACAAAAAAAATTGTAGAGAGCATATTCTTCCCTCTAAAGATCCCCCCAAATTTCAAGTGAATTGAACCACAGAGTTTGATTTAACTGACCCCTGAAGTAGATGCATCTCAGCACTGGTTCAGTTCTCTCCACTGATTCCTATCAGGAGAGGGAAGGAATGTTGCTCACCACAGGCATTTGTAAAAAAAGAAAATCCTGTCTGCATTCATATATAAACCTTTCTGCTGAAAACTGTGTTTGTCTGCTTCCTTGTTGTGGTCTGTTATTTGTGTCACAAAGTAAAAAAGGAGTTTGGCAGATTTTCCACCATTCCCTATGGCGGATTTGTGTGTGTGTGTGTGTGGAGTGGCCATTTGTCCACCAGATGACATCAAAATTGCAGGGGAGTGAGGACTGCCTGTCCATGAAAAACCTGCTCCAAGTTTCAAGTGATTTGGACCAAGCATTTCAGTTCTATGGAACCTTGAACAAGGTACCCCTAAACAGCCTACTTGCAGTGGGGGAAAGGCCCCTCCCACAAATAAGGGAGTGGCAGTTCTCTGTGGCTTGTCTCGAAAGGTGGCTGGGAGTGGTCTGTTCTCTTCCCTTGCAAGGATCTGATTGGAAGGGGGAAATGCCCTTGTCCAGGAAATCAATGGAACCAAAGAAAAAGACAAGTGCATGCTGCACTGCTGGTAAGCACACAGACTTGACAAGAAACACAGATTGTTTTGGGAAAGGAGTTTCATTATACCAACAATCCCCCATTTGTATTACCATTCTGGGAAATTAATGTACAAACCTGAACCAGCAATTTCTGTGCATATCTTCAACTCAGGAATTCTTCCACACACCACAAGATCAAACCAATGGTTCTTTTAGTCCAGAATCCTGTGCCTCAGTAGCATACAACAATCGGGTATTTTGGGATAACATGTAGTGCCTTTAATTACTTACATATTTCCAGTCTACTAGGAATAGTCTTTAAAAACACAGCTTTGGGAATTACTACTCTGGAGCTAAAGACCTTTTTTAAAGTGCAAGAAATCATCCTGGGCCGTGTTGAATAAGTAATATTGATGAAGATAACAATTCTGAGTATTTGCAAAGCATGTGTTTCCTTTATTTCAGAGCAAGTAGAGCAAAGCAGTATGAATTTGGGATTAATAGAAAGAACTTCCAAGTCAAAGGACATGGGATCCAAAAAGATTATACTCTGGTATGTTTTTGATGGGATGTCACCACTAGGTGTCTCTCTTTGCCTCAAGACCACTGGGCAGTTAAAACACTACAGTAGAATCCAAGCAGACCATTCGTTCAAGGCTTTCAAGAGCTTTACCATTATGGAAGACGCATAAAGAATCAGAAATGTTTCTGAGTTTTCCTCCTGTTCTTAGGCCTACAGGATATTTAGCACATGAAAAGTCTCCAGCTAGTTTTTCAAGTGGTGAAGGCAATATCCAGTTGACTCAATCACAGGGACATTTTCCCCAGCCTTCTCTGATCCTTGTTGCCTTGAGCATCATTGTTTGTGGTAAAAGAGTTTGGTAACTTTACTCCTCTTGTCTGTAGCCTTGGTGACTATATCAATACATGGGATTAGAAATTCCAAAAAGTGGCAGAGGATATTGGCTTACTAATGGGAATAAAATTTGAAAAAAACCAATGTTTTGCCATCCTTGTGCCAAGATCTGGTTTGAGTGGAGAAGCCAAAACACACTATAAATTATATTTAATAGCTGAGCCTTCTGAATTCCCCAAGGAAAGCAATGAGGTTTCCATGTCTATTAGAAACTGCTGGAAGGATTTCCTGCATATCAAAAGTAATTTAATATCTCACAAATATGCCACATATTGGCAGCCTTCAGAAGGTCAATAGATTAATAGGAAAGAAGGATGAATTAAAAGTTAGGGAACATAAGTTTACTGAACAAATGAAGCTGAAATATACTGGGTCGGGCCACTGGTCCCTCTATCTCTGAAAAGTAATTTAGTCTACTTTGTCTGGCAGTGCATCACCAGGATCTCCAAGACCTGGAGCATCAACCCCCTCTCCCCCCCAAAAAAAAATTCAGCACAAACCATGTCAGTTCAGCATGCTGATCATTTTGATTCTCTCCCAAACCTTCGAAAACTGACTGCACATGAAAGCATCACAGTTCATGGTTGATCTTGGGTTGATGAAATGGTGCTTAGGATTGGTGCTAGAGGCAAAGAGGTGAAAGTGTGTGTGTGTGTGTTTGAGGTTGTGTGGTTTCTGAGCTGTTTGGGATGTGTCTGTGTGAAAATCTTCTGGTGTCTGGTGAGTGCACTAGAAGCACATGGTCCTGCTGGGAAGGGCTTCTGCTTGAGTGAGGTAAGTCAGCTGCCTACTATTGTCTGACTTTCAGCAGTATAGTAGAGTGCATTAGAGGGCTGACTCTGGGCAATTCTGCATTGGCTTTTCCCTCTGATGTTTTACCTAACCCTCCATGGAACAGAAATTCCCCTCTGCATTGCATGCCACTTTCACTTTCTTTGATCATCAGGTTTTATGGTACCTTCTGCATAGATTTATGGCCATTCAGGGGTGACTTCACAGTCTGTCCGGCATTGCCATGGGGTATTTGAATGTGGTTTTGAGCTGCACCTTTTCCTTGGTGTTGAGAAAATGTGGAGTGAATGCAGAATCACCCTCTGTAAAAGACACTGAGGATCTCTGTGAGGTTTGCAACCAGTGCTTTGAACAGGGTTTCGAATGGGAGATGAGCTTGGGAGTATAGCAAGGGAGGGCGAAATAACCCCTCTAGTCTGATTTTTCTGAGAAAGGACATACAAGCTCCACATCAGGGACCTACTCCTGTACCAACAGTTCTTTTGCTGTTGTGGAGAGTAAGAGTCTTGTGGTCAGGGGGCATCAGTGAGGAGGAGGGATGTAATCCCTTTAAAAAGACTTGGGGCTTGGGTGATTGACCAATATCCTCTTGTACTGAGGATATGGGGTTTGGGTGGGGTGGGCCTTTAGTAGTGGGTGATTCGATGAATAGGAATACAGACAGACAGGTTTGAGACAGGCATTTTGACCACATGATGACTTGCTTGTCTGCTGCTAAGGTTGCGGATAGTGCTGGGAAGGAGTCAGCAGTCATGGTGCATGTTGGCACCAATGGCATTGTGTGGTCCTGGAAGAAAAAATTAAGTTACTAGGCAGAAAGTTAAAAATCAAGACCTCAGAGGTAGCATTATCAGAATTGCTACTTGTTTCGCATGCAGGGCAAGCTAGAGAGGCACAGATCAGACACTGTCAGGCACTGAGAAACTTTATGGAACAATCTGAACCTGTGCAAAAGAGACAGGCTTCCCTTGAGCCAAAAAAGAACCAAGCTGCTGGTGATTAATATCAAAAAGTTGGCAGAGCAGCTTTTAAACTAATCCGGGGGGGGGGGGGGGGACAGGAATTACCTTTAAAGTCCAAAGCTGTAATATTTGATTTCAAAAGCGGGAACTTTAAGATATGAGGGGAATAGTTAAAAGGAAGCTGAAAGGGTATTAGAAGAGAATCAAATCCCCAAAGGGTGCTTGGAAGCTATTTAAAACCACACTAATTGAAGCCCAGACAAAATGCATTCCACAGGCTGGGAAAGGCAATGCCAATTCTAAAAGAAGGCCTGCATGGTTAACAACTCAAGTCAAGGAAGCTATAAAAAGTAAAGAGGCTTCTTTTTAAAAGTGGAAAGTCTGCTCCAATGAATTGAACAGGAAAGACCACAGGCTTTGGCAAAAGAAATGTCAGTCAATAATTAGGCATGCCAAAAGAGATTTTGAGTAGGTTGCTAAAAGCATCAAAACAAACAATAAACCTTTTAATATATCTATATATCTATATATCTGGAGTAGGAAACCAGCCAGAGAAGACGTGGGGCCTTTGAATGACAAAGGAATAAAGGGATTGCTAAAGGAAGCGGGGGAGATGGCAGAGAAGCTCAATGACTTTTTTGCTTCTGTGTTCACTGTGGAAAGTGTGGGACATCTACCCATGCCACAGCCACTATTTTCAGGAGAGGAGTCTGAAGAACTGATCAGTGAGTCTGAATACCAGAGCCAGGAAGCAACATCAGAGGAAGGTCTTGGCCTCTATGCCCTGTTGCTGACCATCCAGAAGGACTGTTGGGCCACTGTGTGAGGCAGAATGCTAGACTAGATAGACTATTGGTCTCAACCAACAAGGCTCTTCTTATGTTCTTATCTTTACTATTACAGGAATATCCACTCTCACTAGAAATATGGGCCCCTTTCAGACAGCCTTTGTAATCTGTTTTGGCAGCTGGATACTAACGGATATTTTCTGTCATTTCAGACACAACCATTTTAGCAACTAGATGCTTATGGATGTTATTTACCTTTTCATATAAAGCTGCTTGTGTTCAGTTAGCAAAGTATGGTTGAGCTGTTCTTGAGGTAAACTGCTTTCTTCCATTTTCACCTCTTTGTGTTTCTGAATTGTGGTAGTGTGCCATTTAAAATGTCTGCAGCACTTCCAATAGCACAGTGCTTTTCCCTTGCCCCTTTTCACCATGCAATCTTCCTCAAACTTTTTTTTAATGTTCTAAGTTGAGCACTATAGTGCTTGACCAATATAGCACTTCAGGCTAAAGCGGCACCATTGAAAAGTGCTATAGCAGTATAGCACTCAATTTAGGACATTTTTAAAAAAGTTTGAGGAAGATTTTGCTGTGAAAAATAGCAGAGGAAAAAGTACTGTGCTGTTTGAAATGGCCAGATCACTTCAGAGATGGCTAATCAACGGAACGAAATTTGCTATATGAAATCTCCTTTCCTCTATCACTTTACTCAGAACTGGGCCAACAACAGATAATATTCGGATTAGACTAGCAATGTGGAAGGGGCCATTGATATGTTTTTCTGCAACACTTCCACTATGAACAAAGAACACTGAGACAAAGAAATAGACTATGAATTATCTTAAAGGCACCTCAACCATCATGGAGTAATTCCATTGGGTGGGTTAATTTCAAAGTATTGGCTATCACAAATGCCTTGGACACTCATATTTTCAAGACTGCCTCTCCCCCATGCTCCACGATGACAGCTTCCCTCATCTGAGCTGTGTCTTCTGGGGTCACCACCCTATAGCTGTGTTTGGAAACTTCAATTAGTGTAGAATGCGGCAGCCAGGATGTTGACTGGAGTGGGTCATAAGGACCATATAACCCCAATATTGGCCCATCTACACTGGCTACCAATGAGTTTCTGAGCACAATTCAATGCGCTGGTCTTGACCTTTAAAACCCTATGTGGTTTAGGCAGGGGTCATTTCGTAGAGGTGCAGGAGCTCATTTGCATACCTTATTTGCATATGCCACACCTCCTGACAAAGGGCAGGCATGCAAACATGAGTGGATTCCCTGCCCGATCTTCTCCAGGCAGTGGTGGGCTCTGCAGGCCTTCCCTGGCCCATCTGCCTGCGCAGGTCTGCCATGCTCCAGCAGGAAATGACCCTGGATAAACATATGGAGCAGAGGTCCAGTGGCTATTAGCCACAAGGTATAGGTAGGAACTCTTGGTTTGGGGCAAGTGATGCTCTGTCTTCTTGGTGTTTGGGGGGGGCAACAGTGGGAGGGCTTCTAGTTTCCTGGCCCCACTGCTGGACCTCCTGATGGCACCTGGTATTTTTGGCCACTGTGTGACAGAGTGTTGGACTGGATGGGCCATTGCCTTGATCCAACATTGGCTTCTCTTATGTTCTTAAAGTTTTAAAATGGTGCAAATGGAAACCTTTGCACATGAGATGTGGCAAGCTGTTCCATGGCACTGCAGAATAAACCTGTTCCACACCCTGGTCCATACAGCATAGTGGGACAGACCATTTCCAAATGCACATACTAATGGGAATGGAAAGGACTGTAATGGCCAGAAAAGAACTTGGGGACCAGTGTTCACTGAAAATGGCCACTTGGTATATGATAGTAGTGAAACAGGCAGTCTCAATGTTTGGAGTTATTAGGAATGAAATTGAAAACACAGTGGCAAGTACCATAATGCTGTTATACAGATCTACAGTAGAGCCAGATTTGTAGTACTGGGTACTATATGGTGAACTCATTTCAAAAGGGTATCATAAAAATAGAAAAGATAGAGAAAAGAGAAACTAAACTGATCAGAAGGTTGAAATATGTTCTTTATATAATGTACAGCTAAAGCATTTGGAGCTCCACAAAAAAAGGTGATCAAATAGAGCCTGAAAGCAGTAGAGAAGGAATATAGAATAGTTACCCTCCATCAGAAAGCCACAAGTCAGAATCACCAGTTTTAATTCACTGCAGACTCACAGAAGGAAGTACAATGTCAAACTATAGGCAATTAAAGTTAGGGATCCACTACTGAAAGATGCAGTGATAGTACAGCCCATTAATGTTAATGTTTTTCAAAGAGTTAGAAAATTTCATGGAGATTTAGTCTATCGATGGATATTAACTAGTGATAACCTAGCTTATATTTAAATCACTAATGAATCTCCACTTGCATCATTACTGGTGAACATGTATACACACACAAAAATGTGCTTCTGTGAGCTCATGATTTGCTTTAAACTGCTTGTTTTGTGCTTTGTAAATGTACAGTTCATTCCCATGATGGTCTAGTGGCAAGAGATGATGAGTAGCCATGGCCACTATATGGAATGAACATCGCAGCCCCCTGGCTTGGAGTGGTCACCAAAGGGAGCAGATCAAGGGCACGCTGTGGTGCCCACACCCTTTGCAGGAGCCGCTGAACAGGAGCAAGGCTGTTAATGATAGGATGTTTTGTCATTAATCCACAGGGTCACCGTAAGTTGGAGGCAACTTGATGGTACTTAACACACACACATACATCCTGCCACACATGAATCACAGAAGTGAGCTCTCAGGGCAGCTTCCATATGCCCAGTTTGGTGTAGTGGTTAAGTGTGTGGACTCTAATCTGGGAGAACCAGGTTTGATTCCCCACTCCTCCACTTGCAGTTGGTGGATTCCCCGGGGCAAGCCATATTTTTGAGAAGAGCTGTCCTTGAAAGAGCAGATACTGTCAGAACTCTCTCAGCCCCACCTACCTCACAGGGTGTCTGTTGTGGGGAGGGGAAGGGAAAGGAGTTTGTAAGCTGCTCTGAGACTCTGAGTGAAGGGCGGGGTATAAATCCAATCTCCTCCTCCTCCTCCTCCTCTTCTTCTTCTCCTCCTCCTCCTCCTCCTCTTCTTCTTCTCCTCACTGATTCCTGTCCCCTTAGGTTCCAGGACAAAATGATTGAAGACAGACAAATCAAATGGTTGTGCATCTGGGTAAAAGTCTGCTTGTGTGCATGCTCATGCATGTGTGAATGTAGGGGAGAAGGAGGAGGATCTGGGTGGGAGAAATGAAAAGCACAACAACAGAACTGAGATTTCCTTCTGTCAATAAACTACACACTAACACGAGAACAAGAGGAATGGAAAGTGAGAGAGAGAGAGAATGGTTGCTGATGTGACACTGCCTTTATTAAAGCTGCAACGTGAAAGATGGTGAGTAATGCCTGTTATCAGGGAAAGATAGTAGACTCAGTGTCAAGAATATCTGAAATGTCACCCAGTTCAGTTTAAGAAGGGGAGGGGAGGGAGAGAAATCTATTGTACTGTTCTTCAGCAGCTCTTTGTTTTATTCACTCGTTCTGTCAAATATCAAGGTTATTGCTTTCTTTCCCTGATATTTATGGGAAATTCATAAAGTCCTAGCTACAGAGTAGTAAAAAAAATTGAAAACATAATATAAAACAACCCCAAACATTGCCATGATATAAAACACCCACCCACAAATATGTACTCTAGCTTTGGTTGCAGTTGCAGCCCTGAGCTCAGTAAGGCATGCTTAACCCTCATACAAATCAATTCAAGAGAACTTGTGTATGAGCAACAAACGCTGCCATCTTTAAGACATCTAGACATTAAGAGCTTCTGTAGCAGTAACTGCTACAGCTGCAGCCTCCCACACACCTTGGAAAGGGTTGTGTACTGCCACTGTAAAAGGCTATCCCAGTAGGCCTCAGAGCCGGCAGGAGAGCAGGAGGGACTCAGTGCTTCTCTTCTTCCCACTAGCAGCCTACAGGAGTGCCGGGCCTACTAAGAATCTGCAGAACCAGCCCAGAACATTTATTTACTTACTTACTTACTTACTTACTCACTTACTTACTTAAAGTTCCATTTATATACTGCCCTTCCCTGAGTTCACAAGGGTCAGGGCCGGCTCGAGGTGCTTCTGCACCCTAGGCAGGTGCAGATGCCAACCTCCCAGTGGGGCCTGGAGACCCTTTTGCTGCCGCCGCCTCCTCCCCCCCAGGGGGGAGGGGGAGGGCGGGTGAGCTGCGAGAGGTGCTGCTGCCACTCAGTAAGAACCGCTTCGGCTTCCCAGTCGCGGGATCGGGTTGCAACATGCAGGGAAGCCAGAGGCTCTTTGGAAGGATCAAATAAAAGCGAACAATCCAATCCACCCCCTCTTATTTTTTGCTATGGAGATCATGCCTCCAGCTTGTTTTGTCAGCCTGCTTTCCTGGAACTCCCGGTGCTCGTCTGCCTCCTCCAGCCTCCCCCCCATGGAGATCTCCTCGCTCGGCTCCATGAGCACCGGAGAAAACAAGCCAGATTATTCCTGTTACAGCACCGCACAACCAAGTTGGGGTGCGAAAGCCAAGCCAAGCTCTACCCGCAGCAGGGAAGGGGCACAGCAGAGCAGCCTCTCTGCAGGGCGAAGAAGCCACTGGGGGCGGCGGCTGGTGGTGTTGGAGAGGGTGTGGCAGCGAGGAGCGAGCAGGATCGCAGGGGTGTGGCTACTCCACCGCTATCAGGGCTACTTTTTAAAGGGAACTCTGTGGGAGGGGGGGTACAGGCGCATGCGAGAGAGAGGCTTTCCTTTCCTGATTCCCCAATTGCTGAGAGAGGAGGAGATGGAGGCAGGGCAAGGAGATGGCGGGCGGCGAGGTGTGCTGCTGCGTCGTGGTGCGCATGTGCTAGGATTGCACAGCTGTGAAGTGCAGAGCCACGGCCGCGCACTATGACCCCCATGCGCCGTCCACGGGTTTTCCAGCAAAAGCTTCCTCGGCCTCCCGCTGCCAGGCGCTCCTGAGTTGCTAAGGGCAAACTGACCCCGGCCCTGTGCGCGAGAGGGGCAGGCGCCCAGTTAGGGCGGTGGCGGGGG
>NW_015165298.1:5998-21949 GCF_001447785.1 Gekko japonicus | reverse complement strand
CCCTCCCTCCCTCCCTCCACATATAAACCCATAAAATCCATACAAAAAAGAGAAATGGTTCTACTAGGAGCCAGTAGTACTAAATATCTCTTGTGGTAGCTTTGGAAGGGACTCAAGGCAGACTTCATACCAAGAAGTTGGGGGAAAGCACCATTTGCAGCAGGGAAGGCAAAACAAAATATTTGGGAGTGAAATTTTCCCTGGTGGTGCTGCAATGTCTGTCAAATGGCAAAGTCTTAAAACACATGGCATATAATTGAATGCAATTATTTCTATGTCATCCAACTGAGGAAGTGGTTGCTAATGGTCTGTTGACCCTTGGCACTTCCACTGCTGGGCAGAGAGCACTTAAATGGTTCTATAACAGGTGTTCTATACTCCTGAAATTCCTTCTGTAGTTCATCTGAGTTGGCAGTTCAGAACGGTTGTTGGTGGAAGTGGTACAATAGGTACCCTGTGCCTAAGAAATTGGTGTACTGGTCCATGCAATTGTTCTGCAGACTGGGGGGTCTCAAGAGTCTCTTCTGTCTTCTGGAGCTAAGTAGACAAGTGAATTGCACATAACTTCACATAGTATGAAATTACCAATTAGAGGTTAAGACACTGAGCTGCAGACCGGAAGGTTTGTAGTTTGGCAGTTGGAGACCCTAGTGCCCTGTGATGGAATGATCTCCTGTCTCTGGCCCCAGTTCCTGCCAACTTAGCAGTTAGAAAGCAAGAAATTGTAAGTAGATAAATAGATACCACTTCAGTGGGAATGTGACAGCATCCCATGCACCTCGGCATTTAGTCATGCCAGTCACATGACCACAAAGAAGTCTTTGGACAGCGTTGGCTTGGCTTGGAAACAGAGATGAGCACTGCCCCCTAGAGTTGGATTTGACTAGCTTTCGAGCAAGGGGAACCTTTACTTTATCAATAGTTAGTGTAAGCTTTGGTACAGCAATGTTAAGAGAAATTCTCTAAATTTCTCTTCACCCAATTTCCCCCTGAAATCCAACACTTAATTTCTTAGGAATTTGGAATCTTTTTCAAATCAATTCCTGTTTGATAAATGAAAAATTTGAAGAGAGGAGGGGTGCAAAGGGAGGTTCTTCAAAGTTTCAGAATTCCACTCTGCAGATGCTCAGAGGCAGACAGTGTCTACCCAAGCCTTCCTGTCCTCCTCTTATAGCACCACCATGTGGTGTGTAACATAAAACAAGTGCAAGAGCTGAAGTTACAAAAAGGTGCATTGATTTCTCTTCCCAAGAGAAATCTGTCTTTTAAAAGAGGAAAAAAGGGAACAGGAGGAATCAATGGCTACAGCTAAAAAAGTGAATTTCTGAAAATGAAAGTCTCTTACCCATAACAATGCTATTTTGTTGCCTGTCAGTCCGCCTCCTCTAATCTAGATGAAAGAAAGGAGTTCATGAATGAATTCAAATGGGGGGGGCCCTGAGAGTTAGTTAATAGAATATAATCAGAGTTGTCTCCCATTAATAGGACATACTAGACACTGTACAGCACTGCAAAATAATGAACAATATTTATTCCTATGTCAGTCATATTGATCTTACAATAAAACAGTCAAATTTAATGTACACCACAGCTGTAATTAAGTCCATTTAAGAAATAGTGGTGCTGATATCTTGCCAACAACAGTATAATCTGAATGTCTGGCATGTTAGAATACTCAACAGAATCCTGTCCTTTCCTCTTTTTCTTACGATCTAGGAGCAGGAAGACATGATATGGTACTGTAAGCACAATTTAAGGAAGAAATGCGTTTGTTCAAATATGCTGAAATCTGAAGGACAAATACTGGAAGACACTCAATATTAATTAGGTTCAGGACCTGTCTGAAGAACATGTCGTATTGTCTCCTGTAGGTACTGGAAGAAGATTAAGGGACAGAATTAAATTCAGGCAACCCATTTTTTTTTTATACCGTTATCTGACCAGTACATGGTAAATGCTTTGGAGAAGTATCTGGACTTTTGTGGGGTACCTGCAAGCCTAATGTAATGTGCTGTGGTGGTGATGGACAGTGATAGGTCTGCATCTGGCTGACTAATCCCCACCCCCACCCCTTCCTCTTCTGCAGACAAAGAAAGTGTGAAAGAACAAGCTTTCTATTTGTGCAAGAGTGTGAAGGTGAAATTTTGCTTGATGCCTGCTCCTCATTGTGGCCCTCCCAAAATGAGCCATTTTCTCCTTAACTCCAGGAAAGTCCTATAAATCCAGAATCAATTCACTGAAGGGAGATCACAGGTGGATACTGGGGAAAAGGAAACTGGGAAGGATACATAGCCATGAGCATCTTCCACTCATGCTTTATAGAGCCTTACACTAGGGCCTCATAGCTCTGAAATTCTGTTACTATGATAAATAATAACGCAGGATTATTGTATAATGACAAGCCATCTGAGAAGTAAGAATTCCTTATATAATTTTCTTTCAAAGCACTTTTTTCTCTCCAATGAGTTCAAGTAGGAAATTTTAATCAGATCCAGAATCAACAATTTTAAAAAAATGCATAGATCAGTGACCTCCATGTATGTTGCCTTTGCAAATTGTATTGCCTTCTTAAGATAGAACAGTATAGTTCTTTGCTATTTATTTGAACTGGTGGTGGAAAGTGCCATCGAGTTACAGCTGACTCATGGTGACCCCATAGGGTTTTCAAAGCAAAAGACTTTCAGAGGTGGTATGCCATTGCTTGCCTCTGCATAGTGACCCTGGATGTCCTTGGTGGTCTCCCATCCAAACCAGGGATGACCCTGCTTAGTTTCCAAGATTGGGCTAGCCTGGGCCATCCAGAGATCTAATAAAAGTTCACATTTCATATTGATACTTTTCTGAAGATAGGACTGTCTTGTTGGTTTAAATGAGTAGACTTCCATGCCATGAGTTCTGGAAACACTTATTTTCACCTTCAGTGATCACATGACATACAAATCATATACTAAACTATTGTTATCTTCTGATCCATTTAAGTACAGGCCAATTAAGGGTATGCACAGTCATGATTTCAACACATTCCTAATACTTTCTATTCCTATGCTTTACCAGTAGCACAAAACACAATAAACCATGGACTGTGCAGATGTCAGACATTCACACATGTAGTTGTCGTTGCCAGAGGTCGATTTGGGGGGGATCGCGGGGGATCACAGTTCCCCCGGGTGAGGTGCGGGGGGCGGGGCACATGACGAAGCCCCACCCCCTGCTTCCGGCCGCCCCGCTTCCGGCACTCATTCAGCCAGGAGGAGGCAGGAGAAGAGGGAGGGTAAGTTGCTTCCTCCCTGCCTTTTCCCACCCCTGCCTGCCTGGGGCCAGGGAGGGCCTTTGCAGGGCTTCCTTGCACTCCCGCCGGCCTTGCAGGTCCATAAGCTAAGCAGGGTCATCCCTGGAGAGTGTTTGGATTAGAGACCTCCAAGGAATACTGGGGCCATGATGTGGAGGCGGGCAATAGCTAACCATCTCTGAACGCCTCTTTCCTTGAAAACCCTATGGGGTCGCCATAAGTCAGCTGTGACTTGATGGCACTTTCCATCATCAGTTGTTGTTAACTGGCGTGTGTTTTCTGGCCAATTTTATAAGGGATGCAAAATTGCTAGAGGCTATCAGTTTCAGATTACCAGCTCTGCATTATTCTCTTGGGACTAAAGTGATCATCCTTGAAGTGAGCTTCATCTTAGAATCTCAATGAGAAAAAAACACTGCCAAGTTAATATGCCATTTGACTATTCAAAGTGAGTTTGTAAGGGGGGGAAAATTGCATCTTGTGGTCCCATAATTGACTGTCAGAAAGAATTTATTGAATTTAAAAGAAAAATCACTATTTGTGTCTATGCTCTGGGTCTGCAAAGATTGCATAAAATGTGAAAGCTGCAACTTTTATTAAATAAGGGTGATGATTATAGGCAGGAATGGGATATGGATGCTGGCAAATGAAGAAGGAAGATCTGAGGGAAGGAGAAGACACCAAAGCATAAAACGATGTAATCATTATATTAGAAGGACTGTATCAAAAAAGAGCCCTGAAGCAGGGCACCAAAAACCAGAGGTAGTTTTTCCTGTCACTCAGCACATCTGGCTTTTCTGTTCCCCTTACAAGCATCAGTTTGAGTTCCTGTCTGCATAATGTAGCAAACTTAGTAGATCAAAACTGGGTCATTTCTCTTCCACTTATGAAAGACTAGCCTGGTCAGTGTTCAAGAGTGCTCTTCAGGACATACGAGATAAGATTATTTTTATGGGTTTATTCAGTTTATTTATTTTTATATTTATATCCCACTTTTCTCCCCAATAGCAACCCACAGCAACCTGCAAGTTTGTTTTCTCCTCATCCATGTCATCTTCACAACAGTCCTGTTAGGTAGACTATGTGACTGGCCTAAGGTTCCCTGTTAGGTAGACTATGTGACTGGCCTAATGAGATCCTATAGCAAAGTGAAGACTCAAATAGGTCTCCTATACCCTAGTTCAACACTTTAACCACTATGAAACACTAGCTCCCAATACATTTTACACCATCAACCACATGCTAGGCTACTGGGAACCTAATTGCACAGGGCTCCAATTCATATCGGTTTCATGATGCTGGGGAAGCAGGGTCTTCAAACTTCTTCCCTACGCAAAATGGCTTGGTTTGTTTGTTTTTGCCTTTCCTAAATTGCTAAATTACTGGTGAGCATTAACAGGTTGCTTTGTGAGAGGACAGAGTTTGAGGGTGAGCAGGTACTTGTAGCCTTCTGGAGAGTGGTGTTTTGTCTGGGTCTGTTTGGGTCTTTGTCAGGTCTGTTGCTCATTGAGCAAGGTCTGTTTGCCTGGGGCTGATTGCAGGCCCCATCTTCTGCTGTTTCTTCTGGGAGGCAGGGACCTCTGAACTGTAGGGTTCCTCCTAGGCAGATGTGAGAAAAGAGTGAGAGTCAAAGAGCTCAGCCTGGGGATCAGGCCTGGGGACCACACATCACTCTAGATACCTTTAAACCACTAACCAGTTATGACAGTAGAAAGCCAGCAGGGGAGTAGGTCTATCCAGTGTTTTGCAGAGAGTACCACATGTATGCTTATCTGCCAACTGGGTGGAAATCATGGGTGTGTGCTCACTGCACACAGCTCATGACTCTCAGGGAAGAAGCTTCATTCTCTTGAGGCTAGGGTTGCTGACCTAGAGAAGCTGAGGCAGAGAGAGATTTGGGGAAGAGACCCTCAGAGACTTCCTAGAACAGTCCCACTCCTGTACTGACAAATCTTCTGCTGTTGTAGAGTGTGAGAGTCTTGAGGTCAGAGGGCATCAGTCTGAGATGGAGGGAAGTGATCCCTTAGAAGAGACCCCTTCCTTGGGTGACAGACCAATACCCTCTTGTACTGAGGATACCCATGGGGGGCTGGGGGTAGGTGAGCTTCTGATAGTGGGCGATTCGATCATTAAGATATAGAGAGTAGGGTCTGTGACAGGCGTTTTGACCGCATGGTGACTTGCCTGCCTGGTGTGAAGGTTGAAGACATCATATTTTGTCTAGTTAGGTTGATAGATCGTGCTGGGGAAGAGCCAGCAGTCATGGTGCACGTTGTCACCAATAACATTGGGAAATGTAGTCATGTGGTCTTGGAAGGGAAAAAAATAGGTTACTAGGCAGAAAGTTAAAAGCCAGAAGCAGGGGTGTGCAAAACACACACACACACACAAAGGTATTTTGGGGGTTTGAGTATATTGAACCCCAAAAATGTTGGTATTTCCCAATATTCCCAAATCTCAATACTGTTATGGTATTCAGATTCGGTAAATATTCACAATTGCCAATTTTTGGGCTCCATTATACAATATGGGGACCATTATAGTTAATAGTCCCCAGTTGCCAATTTTTGGGCTCCATTATACCATATGGGGACTATTATAGTTAATAGTCCCCATAGGTTATAATGGAGAACCAATCCATGGGTATCTGGGGCTTGGGGGGCTACTTTTTGAGGTAGAGGCACCAAATTCCCTTTAACTGTGGCTATTCAGTGGTCTCAAAAAATCCCAAATATCTTTGGGATTTTTCAGGGTGGCCCTTTGCAGATAGCTGAATCAGTAGCGTACTTGGTAACCAGCTGAGGAAATGCCTGAAAAATACTGATATTTTTCAGGAATTTTTTTAGCTTGGTTTATACTGAGCACACACCCTTAGCCAGGACCTCAATGGTAGCATTCTCAGAAGTGCTGCCAATTTCACACACAGAGCCAGCTAGAAAAGCACAGATCAGGGGTCTCAATACGTGGATGAAAAGTGGTGCCAGAAGGAAGGATTTAGATTTTTTAGGCACTGGGAATTTTCTGGGACAAGCTTAACCTGTACAAAAGGGACAGGCTTCACTTGAACTAAAAGGGAATCAGGCTGCTGATGATTAATATCAAAAAGGTGTCAGAGCAGCTTTTAACCTAATTCCGGGAAAAGCCATCAGGAGCTGGGGAGCCTCCGGTTCAGGACAAGTGAGTCCAAAGGGATGATTGCATACACACTCAAGGTAATATTGACAGGAGTATAAAAGAACTCGGGAGTGATAGCATGATTGCAACTGAGGGCCATTTGTGGCAACTAAAGGGCCAAGGGAGGGTTACTGGAGTGCGAAACACATAGGCGCAGAGGTCATTTCGGGGGGGAACGCGGGGGAACACAGTTCTTCGCGGGGCTTCCTTGCACTCCCACCGGCCTTACAGGCCCACCGCCGGGCCCCTAATGGGGCTCGGCAGTGGAGCTGCAAGGCCGGCACCGGCGGCCGGGACCATTGGGGGCGGGGTGTGTGGCCTTCTTATGACACACTTTCGCTGATATCAGAGGGTGTGGCATATGCTAATGAGTTATGTTAATGAGTTCCCCTAGCTCTTTTTTTATGAAATGACCCCTGCATAGGCGTCTATATACCAATGCTAAAAGTCCCAAACCCAAGATGGGGGAGCTGGAGTACTTGTTGTTCAATGACAACTTAGATACAGAAGGTATCTCAGAAACAGGGTGGAATGGGGAAAATCTATGGGATACAGTCATTCCTGAGTATAAGCTTTATAGGCAGGACAGGGAGGGATGGGTTGTTGGTGGTGTTATGTTGGATATCAAAGAGGGCATAGAATCAAATAAGTAAGAAAACATCAGGGGAATTACCTCCCAACAGAAGTGATATGAGTGGAAATACTGGGCCCTAAGGGTTACTTAAAAGTGGGGGTGTACTATCTCCCACCTGATCAAACTCTTAAGGCTGATCTTAAGATGGAGAAGGAAATAAGGGAGGTGACTAACACATATAATGTTATTATACCGGGGTACTTCAACTACCTACACATTGACTGGGTAAATATGCACTCAAGTCATGCTGTAGAAATGAGATTCCTAGACATCGTAAATGAGGGGAATAGTAAAAAAGAAGCTGAAGGGGAAACACAAAAGAGTCAGATCCCTAGAGGATGCTTGAAAGCTATTTAAAATTAAACTAATTGAAGCCCAAATAGAATGCATTCCACAGGTTAGGAAAGACACTGCCAAGTCTAAAAGAAGGCCTGCATGGTTAACAACACAATTCAAGGAAGCTATAAAAAGTAAAGAGGCGCCTTTTAAAAAGTAGAAGGTCTGTCCCAATGAATGGAACAGGAGGGACCACGGTTCTCTGGCAAAAGAAATGTAAGTTAATAATTAGGCATGCCAAAAGAGATTCTGAGGAGCACTGGGGCTTTTGGGTGACAAAGGAATAAAGGGCTTGCTATAGGCAGATGGGAGGATGGCAGAGAATCTCAATTACTTTTTTGCTTCTCTGTTCACTGTGGAAAGTGTGGGGCATGTACCTATGTACCATATGGAGCATGTACCATGTGGGCCACAGCCCCTAATTTCAGGAAGGGAGTCTGAAGAACTGAGCCAAATTGAGGTGAGCAGAGATGACCTACTGGGCAAATTAAAAAATGATACCTCAAGATCCTGATGGCATATACCTAAGAGTTTTTAAGAAACTCAGATGTGAGATTGTTGATCTACTAACCTGTATATGTAACCTATGACTAAATTCAGTTGCTGTATCAGAAGTCTGGAGAATTGCAAATGTTGCAGCAATTTTTAAAAAGGAATCCAGAGGGGAACCAGGAAATTACAGGCCAGTCAGACTAACATGTGTCCCAGGCAAAGTACTAAAATGTGTAATCAAAGATAGAATTATTAGGCACAGAGAGACAAAGCCCACTGACAGAAAACCAGCATGGCTTCTGCAAAGGGAAGTCCTGCCTCATCAACCTTTTGGAGTTCTTTGGGAAAGTGAACAAGCATACAGACTTACGGTGACCTGGTAGACATTATATGTCTGGACTTTCAAAAGCCTTTTGACAAGGTACCTTACCAAAGACTCCTGAGTACACTTAGTAGTCATGGGATAAGAGGACGGGTTCTCTTAGGATGAAAAACTGGTTAAATGACGGGAAGCAAAGAGTAGGAATCAATGGACAGTTTTCACAATGGAGGGAAGTAAGCAGTCGGGACCCACAAAGATTGGTATTGAGGGCAGTACTATTTAATTTATTCATCAGTGATATGGAACTAGGGGTGAGTAGTGTAGTGGCCACATCTTTCGATGACACAAAATTATTCAGGAAGGTGAAAAACAAGGCTGTGAAGACCTCCAAGAGGACCTCCACAGGGACCTCCAAGAATTGGGTCAGTGGGCAACAATATGGCCAATGAAGTTCAACGTTGGTAAGTGTTAGGTGATTCACATTGGGACAAAAAATTCCCAGCTTCAAGGATAGGGTAATGCAGGGCAGTAGCTTTCGCAGGGCCCATGGGGCGATGCTCCTTCCCAATTTTGCAACAGAGCCTGGGCTAATTAATGAGCCTCTTGGGCTGCAGTGATTGGAGGAGGAAAGTCCTCTCATGGAAATCTCTTCCAATAGTGGAGATTTAACGCAGGGTCCAAGTCATTAGCAAATCTGAAAGAATTGTTCTGTTAAATGTCATGGCCGAATATGTCAATTTATTGGATCACAGTCCCAATAAGCAATAATTTTATATCTTGGTTTAAACTCTGTACTTTAGGTCTCACTATCCATGTTCTAAAAGAGAGATTTAAAAAAAGCTAATAGGAATAATCAATCTGGGTATCTGCAAATTTAGGCTTTCTGTAGACTTTTGAAAGTGATGTAGAACAGGAGATCCACCATGCATTTCATAGAGGAATAAGGTTATGCTCTTCACTGTCATATTTTCAAATGCTGTTTAGGAAAGCAAAGTCAGCTTCACTGTGATATTTATGACCTCCTCTCAATAAATGGTAAGATTGTGTTTAGCATGACAGATTCTTTTTCAAAAGTTTTTTATAAAAAAAATATTTTACTTGTCTACTCTGATCCCAACTTACTCAACTAGAATGCTTTTTAAAGGCTATACCGTATACCACACTTTTAGCTGAATAAATTGTTAGTAAAGCAATTACTTGATCTATAAATTCCTGCGACATTTGGAAAAGTAAATAAGAAAAAAATCCAATAATGCTAAAACAGTCATCTTTCATATTTGATGGCACCCATTCATTCTCTGTGCTCTAGTCGTAGTGCTTCAGATTCATCCTACTAGCAAGAGCTAGTACAGTTCATTTTTAATATACTAAATATAATATATAAGCTGCTATGAATTGCTCAAAGGGACTTGAAGAAAAGTATTATCATTCCAATATAAAAATGGAAAATATTTGATTCAGAAAGGTCAACAAAGTAACCCATGCAGTATAATTTACAATTGCTGGTAGCTTTCTCTGGGTTTATGAAAGCCTTTGTTTTCCAACATTTGATGTCCGTCTTGTATGAGGATGATCACACGTCACTTTCAGAAGACTTATTTCCCTTATTGACACCGCTGTTATTTGCATACACATCTGAATTTTTCCTCCTTGATTCTTACTTCATGAAGAATTTGACTTAGGGCAAAGTAACCAGGTGAATACTCTCTCTATGAAGTCTTTGCCCTAATGGTAACAAAGACAAGGAGTAAGGATGCTGGACTTTATGGGGTGAGATGTGTGGAGCAAGGAGAGTTCAGGAAATTTATATTGGTTAGAGGTTACATTGCCCTGACCTGTATAGCCCAGGTTAGCCCACTCTTGTCAGATCTTGGAAGCTAAGCAGGGGCATCAGCCCTGGTTAATATTTGGATAGGAGACCACCAAAGAAGTCTAGAGGTGGTATGCAGAGGCAGGCAATGACAAACTACCTCTGAATGTCTCTTGCCCAGAAAACGTTATGGAGTTACCATAGTTGGCTGTGACTTGATGGCAAAATAAAATAAAATATATGCATTAAAACATTCCCAAACAAATTGTGGTTCATAGCTGAGGAGTGGTACTTTTGTATGGAAGGTATAGAAATATTTCTCTGACTTCTTGTCTGTAACCCTGATTCTCCTTAGTGAGTTACCTCTGATCATTTCAATGCTATATGCTCCTGTCTGGAGCGCCATCATCATTTTTTTTCCATTTCAGTCCAACATCTGGGCGTACAGTAAGCATTCCCCTCACATGGAGCCCTACGAGGAATGGCTAAGGGCCTTGGGAGTGTTTAGTTTGGAGAAGAGGAGATTGAGGGGGCACATGATTGCTCTCTTTAAATATTTGAAAGGCTGTCATTTGGAGGAGGGTAAGGAGCTGTTCGAGTTGGAAGCAGAGGATAGGACCCAAAGCAATGGGTTTAAATTACATGCAGAAAGGTATTGGCTGGATATTAGGAAAAACCTTTTCATGGTCAGAGTGGTTCAAAGGTGGAATCAGCTGCCTAGGGAGGTGGTTAGCTCCCCTTCACTGACAACTTTCAAGAAGAGGCTGGACGAATATTTGTCAGAGATTCTTTAGGCTGGTCCTGCATTGGGCAGGGGGTGTATGGCCCCTTCCAACTCTATGATTCTGTGATTCCATGTGTTGCCCCAAACACCTTTGATAACATCTGTTCTCAACTTATCCTTTTTACCCATCTTTACCCTGTATTATTAGCTTTCAGTTTTTTTCTCTTTTTAAAGCAGCAGACTGGAAACCTTGGCTCAGATCCAGCATCAGGAGCCGATGTCATATCTGATCGAGTGAGGTTGTTTTAAGTCTAGGAAGTGTGTGCGGCATTAAAGTAGATTTAACAGTTTTAGAAGTGACACTTGTACATGGTGTTCTTTAGTAGAGGAAGAGAATTTATTAGTCCTACAGAAAAAAGTGAAATAGTTTTATATGGTGTAACCAATTTCTCACCAAGATAAAAAGAAACCGTTCCATGAATTATACTATTATTTTAATAGAAGCCATTGCTAAGGCTGTTTACGTTACTTAATGGTGAAAGAATTCCCGTATGGGTGCTTTTCTCCAGACTGTAACAAAATTCTTTGATGGAATTTCCAAGTCCAATGAGCAAGTCCCTCTGAGGGAAGTAAGTTCATTTTATCAAAACTCTTGAAGCCTCTCTTAAACTTCCTAAAAGGCCTTTCCTATTCTGGAAACTCCATATTTGCGTCAGATTTTGCTGACAATGAAAATGTCCAGCTTTTCTATGTGTGTAAGTGTTGTCGCATCATGACCAACTTACAGTAGCCCTAGCAAGGAGCTTTTAAGGCAAGTGAGAAGCAGAAGGGGTTTGACCATACTTTCCTCTGCAGAGTCTTCCTTGGTAGTCTCCCAAGATATGATGAAATCAGGCTATACCATGTTGTCTTCCCTTTCCCAGCTTTTGTATTGTCAAAATTTCACTTTTTAACAATCTTAGGTATTACTTAGCTGTCAAATATACCCCCGCACACACACACAGAGCTTGTTATTCTTTTACAAGTTCTAGGAAAGTATTACCCGTTTAGTATACTGTCTTCTTTACCAGATGAGGAAAGTGATTTAACTCTCAGGCCAATGATAGTTATTTCAATCCTCTATATCCCTTGTCCTAAATTACATGTTAGAATGATGACAAATAACCCCTAAGTTAAAGTACTGAACTGGAATTCATGTTCCTGAATGCCATTGTTGCTAGCAGGGGGAGCTGGATAAAAAAGAGAAGAGGACTTTCAGGATTCATATAGAAGAGAGAGAGAAAAAGCAGTTGTTATTGTGCTATTTTGAGAGACAGAATGTTAATCTGTAACATGCTTAGAGAACAAGTCACAGCAAGCCTTCACATTTTCCGAGTCTCCATCATCATGAGCCTGATGTAAAAGTCCCCTTATCACTTTCAACATTGTGTAGGAGCAATGGTGGCAGACAAATACGAGCACTTTGCTGCGATCCCTGCCAGAGAGGAAGCACAAAGATGTGCTCTATTTTGTGATCTGTCACATTTACACTGAGTTGTGTTTCGCTTGCGCTCAAACTGTCTGCCCACCTCTTTCATTATTCCTAGCTCCCCAGGAACCTAAGGAATAGAATGACCTCTACAAGGAAACATCTATGAACCATTGTTTCTATAGTCTGAGTTATCTCTGAATTCCAGGACCACTAGTTTTGGCAGCAGAAAACCATACCGATACATCAGCCTCTGAGGCAGACCATCCTATCTGGTTTCCCACTCTTGCAAAGGTCATCAAAAGTCTAAACCTCACCAGGAAATTGTCAGCCCATGACAAGGAAATGGTAGGAATTTTCTCAATTACCCAACCATTCCTAGCACAGAAGACCAACACAAGTGTATCACCTTTTGTATGTTAAGAAGTTTTAAGACAGCCCCGTGGTTGTCATGGAAGGTAAGAGAGCTTTGCAATGAATATTGGTCCTTGAGAACTAAATACTTCACGGCCTACACACAACTTCTGCAACCACCTCCAGCAGCTTATGGAGACAAAAATATTGATTAACAAGGTGTGTGATACACCGACCTCTTTTTTTTTCCTTTTGGCAAGCCTTTATTGACATATGTATATACCTACAAAAGGAGATACACCAACTGATGCACAGTCATGTGCCTCTTGAAGCTCTTCCCTTTTTCTATATCAGATAACATCTAAGACATCTTTCCAAAATTCTGGTGTAAATAACAATGCAGCTTAAAAAATCAGTATTTCTCTCTCTTTTTTTCTGTTATAGAAGCAAAGTGAAATGGCCTTCGGGGTTTCTTAGCACATTTCTGACCATTGTGTCTACAGCATAACTTCTACACTATGTCCTAGGGCACCTTCATGAGAGGGAAATATATTGATTAAATAATTAAAGGCCTCCATGAGCCAAAAGCACCTGGACAGTTCAGGCAGAGAATAGTGGGATTTGTTGTATGGTGGGTATAGTAAAGCAATGGTGGGGTAAACAGCATAAAAATTCCACCCCCTTATTCAAAATGCCAGGTTTATGTAATAAATCCAAATTTCACAACTCTTTCCTTTTAGCTAGGGTTGACAGCATCCAGGTGTGGACTGGAATTCTCTCAAACTTACAACCAATCTCCAGACTATAGACAGCAGTTCCCCTGGAGAAAATGGCACCTTTAGAGGGTGGAATCAATGTATGGCATCACAGTCCTGCTGAGCTCCCTCCCCAGATTTCTAGGAATTTCCAAACTGGGAGATGGCATGCCTACTTCAACTCAGAAATCCTTGCTTCATTCTCACTTTTGTTATTAAGTACATTTTTATCCTGGCCTTATTTCAAGAATTCTAAGGCAGGGGTGTCAAACAGGTGGCCCAGGGGCCGGATTAGCCCCCCAGAGGGCCTCTGTCAGGCCCGCAGTGGAACTGGCTGTCTTCTGCTTCTTCTTCCAGGTATGCTGCTGCTGCATCTTCGTAGGTTTGCAGCTTACAGCTTACAGATACACACCTGAACAGCATGCTCAAGATTGCAACAGCACAGGCAATTTGATGCAATAATTCAGAGCAAAAAGTGTCAGTTATCAGCACTGTTAAATAAACAAAATCTTGCATGAGTGCTAATGTTTTAAGCATGTTTTTTGTTTTAAGTGAGAAAACCCCTTTGTGTTTGTGTCCTGTATAAAGTTTATATCTCCGCTACCTGGCATTACATTTTATGACACACATGGCCCGGCCCAACAAGGTCTCATTTATGTCGGATCTGGCCCTCATAACAAATGAGTTCAACACCCCTGGTCTAAGGCAGTCCATTCTGTTCATATGCCAATGACCCTGTAAAGTAGGCTAGGCTGAGAGAAGCTGACTGGCCTAAGGTCACCTAGTGAGTTTCCATGGGGGAGAATGGGGATTTGAACCTGCATGTCCTAAATCCTAGTCTGACATTCTAAAAACAGTGGCCTGTTGGGAAATAGGGTAGCCAGCCGCAGGTCCCAGTGGGGGTTCCCCTGCTTTTGTGGGGCTTTGATTTGTCACTGGCCAACTGGCCAGCAAGGAAACTCCACCACAATTAGGGACGTCATTGTGGTGACACTCTGGTTTTGGGGCAAACGCTATAGTTTTGAAGGCAAAAAAAAAAAGTTTTGCCTCAAAACCAGAGCATCACACACAGTGTTGCCAACATGATACACACACACATTTGGTAATTATCTTTTTTTGTATGAACTATACATGTTCATAGCATTTCTGTGTGTTTTGTCTTGACAGCTTGGAGCCAGCATACTTTATGAACTGCCTACTCCCATATGAACCTTCCCAAATTCTCTGGTATCTTCAGAGACCCTGCTTCAGGTGTCCTTGCCATCTGAGGCTTCCGTCTCCCATATGAACCTTCCCAAATGCGCTGGTATCTTCAGAGACCCTGCTTCAGGTGTCCTTGCCATCTGAGACTAGAAGGGTGGTGTGACAAACAAGGGAGTCCTCAGGGCTGGTGGACCAGCCTTGTGCATGGCAACAGAAACCCCATGAGGGTTAAACCTGTGGGCCAGGTGTGGTCTGAGGGATATAACATTGGGAACAGCTGGATGTTAGAGTCTGCTGCAGCCCTAACTGGGGAGGACATGTTCTTAGGCTGGTGAGGGCAGCACTGAAGGACGGTAGAAAGAACCTAAATGCAGTTGTTGTGGAGAGAAGCTGGGGATGGAAAAGGGGAGCTGTGACCATGTGGATCCGTGAAAGGAGTCAGGTGACTGGAACAGGGAGTGGTGTAATTTCCCTGCATGGCAGAACTGGACTTGATTGGCGCTCTTAATAAAGGGTGTTGAAAACATATTTGGCATTCTGGGTCATCTTTGCAGTCATGGAGGGCCAACCCCTTCCCAACCTGCTATCGGGGGTGGACAATGGTCAGTGAAATCAGTAAAAGTCAGTTTTTTCATCTTGGTCAGTAATGTGTCGGTTTTTATTTTTAATGGTCTGTAAAGTCAGTATTTATTTGATTTTTGTGAATGCAGTTTGTGTTTTTCCATTTTCATTACTGCATTTTTGGGGAAACGTAATTACTTCCCAGTGAGGAGACAGATTGTTTTCAGCTTAGTTATGAAGTACTTTAAGGACTTTGTTCCTAAAAGTAAAAGTGATTTTGTGAAATCCTCCACAAAGTATAGAAACATAATTAACCTCTTAAAACATGAGACAATGAAAGTAGAGGTGATGGATATTGTGGGATTCAGCATGGCACAGCTCATGCTAGAAGGAGTTGAGAAAGCAATGGAAGAAGAGGACAAGGGGAAAAATGCTTGTGGATGCAGTGCAGAAAACTGTTGAGAAATGAAAGAGTTCATGAATAACTTTATTCATTCATTCATTCATTCATTCATTCATTCAATTGATACTCTGTCCTCCCTGCTGGAGCGTGTTCAGGGCAGCTTACAAAGAGATTAAACATATAGGTAACAAATTATATACAATCTTAAAACAAATAATAAAATTCTATATTATCATAAAATGCTAGTAAGTGATCAGGTACTTATAACCAATACTAGTATTGTAATCAGATGATCTATATTGGTGGTTGACTCGTCTTGGTCTCTATATTTAGGCAAGGACCAGGGCACTGTCACTTCTCAGTTATTTGATGTTATTTGGTGCCTCTCCTTAGTTGAAGGCCTGGTGGAAGAGTTCCATCTTGCAG
>NW_015165298.1:0-2075 GCF_001447785.1 Gekko japonicus | reverse complement strand
AACAGTGCACCCCATGTCCCATAGGTTAACTCTCGGATCCTGGCTGCCCGATAGGTGCGTTTTAGGATCCGTGTGGTCTATTGTCTTGAAAGTTTGGGCTGCTTGCGTGTCCACGTGCGGACCCGACTGTGTGCATGGTCTATGTAAGAACACAACACTGCCTGATACTGAATCAGACCATTGGTCCATCAAGGTCAGAATTGTCTACTCAGACTACCAGTGGCTCTCCAAGGTCTCAGACAGATGCCTGTCACACCGTCTTCCACCCTTTCACATCAAAATTCTTCAGTAATATAAAGTTGATTTTTTCAACAGCTTTTTCATCTGTTCGTAGTCCCATTTCTACTACCTTTAAAAAATCTCCTGCAAATTGGAATTCATCAGTTCTTCATTACATTCATAGACATTGTGTTTTGCAGGGTATAATGGGAAGAGGCAGGTGGGAAAGTTCCATTCCATGTACTGTGCATGGAATCCACCCTGGGGGTCCAGAGAACAGTTATATTTGAATGAATAAAATCCGGGTATCAGATGAAAGAACATCAAGAAGTATGAACAAGTGAATTAAACAGGGAAACCCTTTCAGGTTATAACCTCAAATGTTGACCTATCATAAGAAGCCAAGCCAGTTCTCATCTGGTCCTTGTAATTAGCTGGGAGTCATCTTCTGATTTTCCTCCCCCATTTCACAGTGAAGGTTCCCCAGCAAGAGATCAGGAACTGATTCCCAGCTGATGGGGGTTCAGCTAGGAGCCAGCTTCTGTACCTCTGCTACATTCTAGTCTGTTCATGCTAATTAGGTACATACAGGCTGTGAATAGCTGAACAGCTGGTCAAAAAATGGTTGCCTGACTGCAACTGATGAACAGGTTGTGAGTTGAACTGACAGGTGTCTGAGCATTATTAACAGTAGTTAATTTTTACCTTTTTTTAGAAAATGTATATGCTGCCTCTCCAAAGGACCAGATTGAGGTAGCTTACAAAGTAAAACATGATAAAAACATAAAACAGCAAAAATAATAATAATTAAAAACTATTAAAAATCCAACATTAAAAACAGAGTGTAAAAACAACATACCATGAAATGGCAATTTGAGCATTACTGGGCCCTCAGGCAATTCCAGGGCATGAACACACACACACACACAAAACAGACTGTCAGAACATTCATCTAGCAAGCTCAGTATTACCTGCTTTGACCGGCAGCAGCTCTCCAGGATCTTGAGCTGAGGTCTTTTACATCACTTACTTCCTGATCCTTTCAGCTAGAGATGCCAGGGATCTAACCTGGGATGTTCTGCATGCAAAGCACATGCTCTACTCCTGAGTCACGATGCCTCCCTAATGTAGGGCAATTTCTGAAGAGGGTGTGGGGGTTGCCTTTATGACTGAGACAGTTCAGGATCAGTCTGAGAGGGTCAATGCCTGGGCCCAGAAGTCAGGGCCAACATTATTGCTCATTCTTACAGTCAAGTGATCAAAGCAACATCTGGTCTAAAAACAAATACTGAAAGATTATGGCTTTCCTATATCTTGCATGACAGTTTCAGATCTCTCTCTCTCTTGTCCCTGTAGAGAACTACTTCATTTAACACCTTATAAATCCTGAAGGACTCTCCCATCATAGGAAGTGTTTATCTTGCAATACCCACATGCTTTGTGAGTGATCTTTAGGAAAGCAGCTAGACAACACATTTCTGTCTCAAGAGCTGATTATTCTGTTTCCACACATTTGCAAACACTCTCCCCTTAGGTTAGGATCCCATTTCCTTTTGTTACATGCCAAGAGATGCTTCACTCTGTAATGGTCTTCATCCTTATCCTTACTTTCCAAGCAATATCAATGCATTTCACCTGTCAACAGAGCCCATATTGTCATTTTCTTCACACACTGAAGTAAATCTTTACACATTTCAGCTTCTGGCATTTTCTCTCTCTCTTCTTCTTCCCCCCCTCTCCTTTCCTCTCTTCAGTTTATCAAAGCAAGAAAAAATGTTTCTAAATTTTTATTCTACGTTACATTAAAGCAGTAGACCAACCAGTCTAAGAAAAACCAACAACATTATTATTTATTT
>NW_015165297.1:386373-396119 GCF_001447785.1 Gekko japonicus | reverse complement strand
TGACTGGCTCAAGGTCACCCACTGAGCTTTCATGGCCTGTTAGAGAATGAGATTAATATTTGCTTTATGAACTATTTATTGCTACACACAATGGACTGTGCACACACACACACAGGCTCAGAAGACTGTACACTATAAGTCACCTGTTGTGATACTACACATAGAGGGTGCCTGCACATGCCTTACATGTAAATGAGGTTTCAGCTACACAGTTACCCAGCCTGGTGAAGAAGCACAAACCTCCATTATTGTGAGCAATGAGAAAACAACAACGAGAAGAGACAGCCACCATTGCAGAAATAGTTGTAGTCATGTACTACCCATCACTGCTTATCAATAGAATGGCCAGCTTCATCAACACTACAATGGAGCATCTTGACGCCAAGGTTTCACACCTCCCCAGATGCCATACTCTGAGTAAGGTTTTAGATTACAATATTGGCCACTCCTTTTAGGTAACCACCCCTTCCCACATGCAACCAATAGGATTGTTTTTGGGACGGACTAACAGGTAGGTGTGTCCACAGGCTGGCTCAGATGCCACCCAACCAAAGATTCACCTATAAAAGACAAGGACCAGTCACTTGGCCCTTGCTAGCCGCCTTCCCCCGACACCCCCTGTCTGCTGTAACTCCTCTTTCGTCCAGCTTACTATTCCAAACCCTTGAATCCACTTGATCTCTTAATCTGCAGTTAATAGACCCACACAAACTGCCTGGTTCTAGCTGTGTGTTAATCTTTCCTAGTATTCTAAATTTCTGACCCTCCATTCTTCATTGGAACGGACAAGCTTCAGGACAGATAAGTATCTCCCCCATCACCATACCTGTTAATGCTAAGGTGACTATCTTTAATTCTGTATTTCTGAGGAACTTGATTGAATGTGTGTGTGTATCAGTATTGTTTGTATGTGATTTATATTTTCATAAGTAAAAGACAGTTATCTTAGTAACAACAGCCTCGACTGAACAGCCGTCTGGCCTCCCAAGCCATGCTGATCCTCTTATGGGTCCTGCTTGCTCCTTGCCCCACTGGAACCTCCCTGGAAGCCATCTGCCAGCCAGCACCTCCCATAGCCTGTCATAACCAATCCTACTCATCTAGGCCCTGGCCACTCATTGGACTTCCCCTTAAAGAAAATGCACTATTAAACCTGCGAAGAATGCTCATTGGAACCAAACCAATGACATGTAACGACATGCCAGCTGTCAGATTCCCAGATCACAGCATCAGATTGAAGTCACATCTTATCCCTGCTAAATACCTGAAGGTGTCTCAGAGCGGCTTACAAACTCCTTCCCCCCCCCTCCCCACAACAGACACCCTGTGAGGTAGGTGGGGCTGAGAGAACTCTTGACAAAAACGGCTCTTTTACAAGAACAGCTCTTATCAGAACTATGGCTTGCCCAAGGACATCCAGCCAGGTGCAAGTGGAGGAGGGGAGGAATCAAACCCGGTTCTCCCAGATTAGAGTCCGCGCACTTAACCACTACACCAAACTGGCTCTCAGAAGTAAAACTTGGTTCCCAGTAGAAGCACTTTCTGCATGAGGACACTGCTCAGGGTTGCCAGCTGTGGATTGGAAAATACCTGGAGACTTTGGAGGTAGAGCCGGGAGAGGGTGAGGTTTGGGGAAGGGAGGGGCCTCGGCATGGTGCAATGCCACAGAGTCCACCCTTCAAAGCAGCCATTTTCTCCAGGGGAGCTGATCTCCGTCAGCTGGAGATCAATTGTACAAGTGGGAGATCCCCAGGTCCCACCTGGAGACTGGCAACCCTAACACTGCTGGTCAACCCAAGTTTCGTTACTATGCTCACTTCCCATAGCTCTGTTTTCCCCAGCAGTGATTCCAAAACAATCACAAACACAGCTTTAATTTTTGCTGTGGGAAAAGCAGTTGAAGGGGAGTTAAAGGCGGGAGATGACAGGCAATTTAACTGCTCCTTTTCTCTCAGTGCTTTCTCGCAGGAACTGTTGCCCTCCCTGACTCCGTTCCACAGAGGAGAAGTGGCGCCTGGGCTTCAAAGACAATGTGACAGACCAGTCTGCCCTTTTATTGCCGCAGTCTAAAAGCCAGAATCCGAGCTCCCCGTTTCTCACTTTCACTTCTCTGTGTTTGCCTTGTGTAATAACCACTAATGGAGTCGCCCACTGCAATCCTAAACATGTTTGCCAAGGCCTAAGCCCCAGTGAACTTATTAGAACTTATTTTCAAGTAAACATGTTAAAAATCAGACTGCCGGAGTCAGATTTCTGCTTGTTTGCTTTCGAGGCAATCGCAGATCATAGGAAGATCGCTGATAATAATTGGAATTTATACAGCAAGATCTTTGTCTTGAGAAGCCAAATGGGCAATAGCGCTCAAGAAATGCAGGGCTTCCCCCCCCCCCCGAAAGCAAACACCATGTATTAAAATTTAGCAAATGGCAAACTAAGTGTCAAAATGCAAAGCAAACAACTTCTCCCCCCCCCTTATTATACATTATTTATGTTCTGAAGACAAGAGTTTTCTCCAGCAAATTAATTAAGGGACACAAATTTCAGTGAACCAGTTTTTCCTTCTTGTTTGGAGATTTATCATCTCGTACTATATCCGCCATGAAAACAGAGAATTGCCAAAGAACAAAGGGCAGCATTGGTCATAAATAATTGCCACAGTTTTGAGAGCATCTTATACTTGTATTCTTTTTAAAAAATAAGCAAAATGAGGAAACTATGTGGAGGGCTCACAGCAATTTAAGATTTATTTGCAAATGACTGAATGGCCAGGTATGAAATTCACATTATCTTTAGACAACAATTAATCGAATAACAGGGTGCCAGAACTGTGAGCGCCACGGGAGCAGAATGTGTTCCTAAGTCTAAATGTCTGAATTACAATAAGGCTCAATACTAATAGCAGAAGAGCTTAGATATGTACAGGCTATCCAGGAATTTCCAAGCAAGGAAGTGAAAAATAATGACTTGGCCTGATGGAAATGAGAGAGAGCTGCCATTCTTAGCACTCTCTTGCTAGAGGAAAGCAGCAAAGCTTGCTTCGATAACCCCACTGAGGCATTATACTAAGGGCTCCAACTGTGTCGACCCTGTGGCCGTTTTTTGTGAAGGATACTGGGTGTCATGACATAATAGCAGCCGTGAGGTAGAGACAATCACAAAATGCTGGGAGGCGCCAAGCCGAGGGAGACAGTTGCTTCCATGTGGGTGCTTCCCAAAGACGCCAAGCCTTCTTGTGTCAGAAGTGAAGGACTGTTCTTTAGGGTCCTTTCCGCACTAGACCTTAAATCCTGGTTCAACCCTGTCCCTGAACTTACATTCTGCACTACATGTGAGTTCACCCCTGTAATGATCTCAAGGTATTTTTACATTCTACACTACACTCGAGTTAACCCCTGTAATTATCTCAGGGTATTTTTTGTTTCCACATTATGTTGAGGTCACCCTGGTTTCACCCCACTCTTGTCCTGGGATAAACGGATGCTGTTACAACCAGGGATAAATGCAAGGCATTGTATCCCGAGTTGAACTCTGATAAAACCGGGGATGAGATCCAAGTGCGGAAAGGACCTATATCAAGTACACTAGTACACCACAGGGGAGCCGTGGAGCTAGTAAGTCAGTTTCCTCTGTATCCTTCCTCTTGTCGATTTTGCTGCTGCTCTATTTGTTTATTGATGTTAGCAACTTCCTTCCTTCTGACTGTCCTAACCTCCATGAAGTTAAATGGGCTCGCAACATCTCTCTCCATCTAGCTTAGATGATAGTGGAGATGCCTGTCCTTCCTTTCCGATCACACCATGCTGTTTCTTAACAAAAAAAGGGTATCCATTTCATTTCTAAAGCAGCAAGCCTTGTGTGCACTGCATTCCCTAAATCCCCATTTCATGAACAGGGAGCTGATTTTTCAATGGTCGACTCAACTGCCCGCTGGTCCATTTGTGGCTGTTCAGCAAGTTGTGTCACTGTATTCCCTCCTAACCGAGCACTACAGAACAATGGGGATTTTCTGCATGTGCATTCTCACACAGCGTGATGGATGGAGTTCTACTAGCCCCGTCCTTGTTATATAACTGCTCCCTCAACAGGCAGTTGTTTAAACAGACAATTAAACCAGTCAAAAATCATATCAATGTTGTGATCCAGCCCTGTGGAATTAAGTAGTTCCTAGCGATGCTAGTGGCTGCCAATCAGTTTGAATGGATCAGTTTGAATAAATCTTTGCACACGTGCAGTTTTGCAAAAAAATAATAATAGTAATGCAAACTATTTATGGCTGTTTTCTTTGGACCAAACAGACTTGGTGCTTGGCTTACGTCTGATCAACACATGAGGCTGCCTTATCTGGAATTGGACCATCGGTCCATCAGGGTGGCTCTCCAGGATTTCAGGCTGAGGGCTTTCACATCACCTATTGCCTGGTCCTTTTAACTGGAGATTATGGGGATTGAACCTGGGACCTTCTACATGGCCAAGGAGATGCTCTACCACTGAGCCATGGCCTTTGCCAAAAAATATTGAACACACACACACACAAAGCTGCCTTATTCTGAATCAGAATATTGGTCCATCAAGGTCAGTATTGTCTACTCAGACTGGCAACGACTTTCTAGGGTCTCCGGCAGAGGTCTTCCTCATTACTTACTGTCTAGTACTTTTAATTGGCACTAGCAGGGATTGAACCTGGGACCTTCTGGACATCAAGAACATGCTATTCCACTGGGCTACCATACAGTATATATGTGAACACAAAGAAATGAACTGTGTGTGGCATCATTACCAATTCCAAAAACAAATACTTAGAACAAATAATTCATTTATAGACAAATAAACCATTTATTGTTCAGTTGCACTGTCAAGTCCGACTCTTCGCAACCCGATGGATGACATCACGCCAGGCCCTCCTGTCTTCCATCATCCTACGGAGTTTGCTTAATTTCATGTCCGTTGCCTTGATAACACTGTCTAACCACCTAATCCTTTGTCATCCCCTTCTTCTGTTACCTCCAATCTTTTCCAGCATCAGGCTCTTCTCCAGTGAGTGCTCCCTTCTCATATGGTGGCCAAAGTATTTGAGCTTCAGCTTAAGTATCTGGCCTTTCAGGGAACAGTCTGGGTTGATTTCTTTAAACCATTTATACAATTTCCAAATCCTAAGCAAAATTATTCACACAATGCACAATTCATAATCGGGGCATAAATGACTTAACATAAGTCCTATTTATGGCTCACAAAGTCCAAAACATTTCAAAGTGCTCAGTCCCTCCAAAGGAGCAATGTGCTTCACAGTGTAACGGGGATAACGAGCTTCCAGAAGATACCTACTCCAACAGTTCCAAAAGAGGAACACTTGAACGGTTCCAAAAGAAAGACTACGGGATCGCTGGCTTCCTCAATATGCTCCACGTTTCACCAATATAGCTTTATCAAGTTGGAACCAATAACCTGAAGGATATCACTGGAAAACAGTCTCAGCGTATTCAATTCAAAAAAATCATTTTCAAGGTGGGCTGTGGCTTCACAACACTCAGTATTCTCATGGTTTATTTATTTGTCTATATGAATTATTTATTATTATTAATTATTGATTTTTGAAATTACTATTGACACAGGTGATTCCACTGAGCCACAGCACCACTGAATACAGCAAGTTCGACTGTCGAACACCTTCTTGCCGAAATATGCAGTGTCCCTACCTAACTCCGTGGCCTACTTCATTTTTCCTTCCCGTCTTGCACAGACCCTACAGATGCATAATTGTTAGCTTGCTATCTGCATTTGCGGATGCACAGATATAAATACCGTGAACAAGACTTTACAAGGTTAGAAAAATATCGCGGCAATTTACTCCGGCAGCCCTGTTGTTCCTCAGCCTTCATCTGACTGCTCCCAAGATTGGCCTTGAAAACTGAATACAGTCCGAAGCACCCAAGTATATCCATAGATTTGGAACATGTCAGAAACAATATGTGAATTGATGTGGCTCTAGTCTATAGTTCTCTGCAGTTTTCATTTTTTTTCCCCCTCTTGGAATGATGGGGGGAACTGGTGCCACAAACATATTCTCTCACTAACTCAAAACCCAGGTAATCCAAAGTATTTTGAGTTCTGCCCATTTAGGATTAAATATAACCAGGGGTCATTCCGTAGAAAAAGAGGTGCAGGAGCTCATTAGCATAACTCATTAGCATAACTTATTTGCATATGCCACACCCCCTGACATCACTGGAAGTGTGTCAGAAGGCAACACCCACCGCTCAGGCTCCACTGGACTCTTTTGGATTGCTAGCTATTGGGGGGGGGACGTGCAGATCTGTCCTTGCAGAGGAGGGAGAGCTTGTACCTGAATAAAACTTGGTCTTAAAGGTACCACTGGACTATTTTTGGCCGGGGGGACTGGGGGGCATCTGCAACTTACCTGGCTGCTTCTTGCTCTGACTGAGGGCTGCTGGGAGCAGGGGGTGAGGCTTGTTGCATGTGCCCACCCCCTGGGCTCTTTACTGCCAGAGCTCTGCTCCTGTGCGCTCCTGCAGGAAATGACCCCTAAATATAACTCCTTTGGTTCAACAGGGCTGTGAACTGAACTGTAAGTGTGCTTAGAAATTCCTGTAGGTTAGAGATGCTGGTGATACACAGACATGCCCAAGGATCATAAAGTCATAAGCGTTTCCCCCAATAGATAAATATTTAATTTAACCCTCTTGGGCAGTTTTACTTTGGGCTGGATTCCATGTAGCCTGAATTTTGTGGGGCCGGGTGGGGGAGGTAGAGCTAGGCGGATGCTGGGTGGAGGCATGTGGCCAAGCCGCAAAAAAGTCAGGACTTCCCCCTCCCTCTGGGACCAATGGCAAGGTGACGAGGTGTCCGGGGGAGGGCAATTGTGGGGGAAGTGGCCAGCCGCTTGCCTCCTGCCCCTCATCCTTTGTCTGGCCATGGAACGGCTTTTGTCCCCCCCCCCCCCCCCCCTTCCCATGTGCCCCACTCCTCCACTTGCACCTGGCTGGATGACCTTGGGCAAGCCGTAGTTCTGATAAGAGCTGTCCTTGAAAAACAGCAGTTTCTGTCAAGAGCTCTCTCAGCCCCGCCTACCTCACAGGGTGTCTGTTGTGGGGAGGGGAAGGGAAAGGAGTCTGTAAGCCACTCTGAGACACCTTCAGGTAGTGAAGGGCGGGGTATAAGTCCAATCTCCTCCTCCTCCTCCTCCTCCTCCTCTTCTTCTTCTTCTTTTTTCTTTTTTTTCTTCTTCTCCTTCTCCTTCTTCTTCTAATGTATAGTGGGGTATCAGGGTGAGAGAAAGGGGGCTGTCAACACCATATAATATGATGTTGTTAGCGAAGTGTGTAATGCTATGTATTCTATGCCGTATTTCTCGTCACAACATTTGGTGGTAACAGCATGGGGCCGGATCCGCTTATGGAAATCAGTATGCATGCCATTTTCCTGGCTATGGGGGCCTCCTCAAGGGGTCTTGGTGTGAGGGCTGAGGGGAGCAAGCCTGCTCATGGACTACCGGTGATGGCCATCACAACCAAATGGCAGGGGAGACCACTTAGAGGCAGTCATCTGTGTGAGCTCCAGCAACCTGCCATCCCATGGTTCAGCACCCATGCCAGCTGGTTGGGTGACGGGTACATAAACTGGCATGGGGCCAGCTGATGCACGGGATCCGGTGGACCCATGCTGTGCCAATGCTTCTTCCAGCTGTAGTCAATAAAGTTGTGGCCAATTTACTCCACATATTTTCTGAACCTGTTGTGTGTGTGTGTGGTTCTTCCATAGTGGATTATATACAGCCGGCAGGACCTCCCCCTCCCCCATAAGAGCTGGAGCCCGCGAGACTCCATTGTTGTTCCCGTAACCAATTTTGGCCACACTGATCCATGCTTGGATCATGTCCAGGTTAGACTGCCATAATACGCTTTAGGTGGGGGCTGTCACAGATGTCCCTTTGGTGGAGGCTAGACAGACCAGGATTTTGGAAGTCTCCATCAATGGGGTTATTCTCCTACAGAATTAGAAAGAGGATCAAAAGCATTGTGTGAATATGATGTATGGAAAGTGCCGACAAGTCGCAGCCAACTTATGGTGACCTCTCATGGGGTTTTCCAGGCAGGAGACATTCAGAGGTGGTTGGGTGTTGCTGCCTCTGCATCACAACCTTGGCTTTCCTTGGTGGTCTCCCATCCAAATGCTCACCAGGGCCAGCCCAGTTTAGCTTCCAAGACTGGGTGGGACTGGGCTAACATGGGTCATCCAGGTCAGGTCGTGCCTGCATATGGATGTGCACACAAACACACACATAAGAGAGAGAGGGAGGGAGGGAGGGAGAGGAAGAGGGAGAGGGTATTAAGGAACAAGCATGGATAGGAAATACAGCAAACTCTTTGGCATCTCTGTCTCTCTGGTTGATTCCACCTCCTCTTTTAGACTTAAAAGTCCATGAAGCTTTGCAGAGCAACATGCGATGGTGTTGTGACACCACTGGCATAAAATTTTTTGAACCACACGGTTCACAAAAGGGCATCCTGACCCTACACACGACATACCTACCTGTTCTTTAAAAATGCAGGCATAGTTCACCAGGCAGAGTCAGGCTGAAGCCTGGAGTGAGTCTGTCAGAATACAATCTGGAAATTGTCTCAGATGTAGCAAACCTGTCTCGGTCACAGAACCGCCTTTGGAAACTGCTCAGAAACTTCAGTTTGTCCCAAATGTGACAGGCAGGTGACTGTCGGATGCTGGATACAGGCAGGGCTGTTTTGGGGCAGGAACGCACAGGAACGGAGCTCTGGCTGGCTTCAGAGTTGGCCACGCCCACTACAGCCATAACCTCTGCATGCGTGGCTACAGAGGGAAGGCCGGGAGAGTGACCCCCCCGGTGACTCCAAGGTGGGCGGGCCGGTGGGGGGCCTGGAAGGATAGGGGAGGAATTTAATTGCCTCCCTGTGCCTTCCCCGGCCTGTCCAAGGGTGGGGCGCCTGGGCAAACCAAAGGAAGGCAGTTTAAATGGCCTCCCCTCCCCTCCAAGGGCCGGCTTGCCCGGGCTCCTCGCAGCATGTTGGGCACCCAGGCAAGCCTAGGGAAGGCATGGGGGAATATGCTAATGAGCTGTGCTGTCAGGGGTGTGGCCTAATATGCTAATGAGTTCCTCCTGGGCTTTTTCTACAAAAAAAAAAGCCCTTGATACAGGTATCGTACCACCCCATTGCTGAAAGATCTTCACAAGCTGCCTGTTTGTTTCTGGGCAAAACTCAAAGTGCAGGTTCTTAACTATAAAGGCTTAGATAGCTTGAAGGACTATCACCACCTGTACAGCCTACCTGTTATGATCATCTTTTGGAGCCCTGCTTCATGTGCCCTCACCCGGAGGTGTGCTACTGTAGGGAATTGAGCTGTCTGTTTGTAAGCCATAAGGTGCATTCTTGCAGAAGTCTCAGTTGATAATGATTAACATTAAGGTGTATTTACTCTGGTTCCTCATGCAAATCTCTCATCGCATAATATTTTCATAGCAGCCTCTTCTGGCATAAACATGCAGCACTCCAATTAATACTAAGGAAAGCTAGGTGGTTTGCATGTGGATGGAGGATAACATTAATAGGCCTCTTGGAATAGAATATAGGAATGAAAACAATGCTTTCCATGAAGTGAAAACATAATGACATGAATGTCTGTTTTTAGCAATCATCTTTGTATGCTGCTAGAAAAATGGGGGGGGGGGTAAGGGGCGTGCCTTAAAAAAACAAAAC
>NW_015165297.1:364992-385733 GCF_001447785.1 Gekko japonicus | reverse complement strand
CAACCCTCTGTAGTTTTCAGGTTTGGGTATATTGAACCTGAGAAATATCAGCATTTCCTGAAATTCCCAAATCCCAGTACTGGTATGGTATTTAGATTCTCTAAATATTTGGAAAAACCTGATTCCTCCCCCCCCCTCCATTATACCCTAGGGTATACCCATTGGTATTATCTGGGGGTATCTAGGGCTCTGAGGGGGGCTATTTTTCTCGAGGTAGAGGCACCAAATTTGCAACATAGCTCCTGGTGCCTCCCCTCAAAAAAAAAACAAACCCTAAGTCTCAAAAAGATTGGACAAGGGGGTCCAATTCTCTGCCCCCCCCAAAGAAGGTGCCATCATCCTTCATTGAAACCAATGGAGGGAAAATGAATTTAAAGGGATGCCGGTCCCTTTAAGTGCCTTCTCCAAGCTGCATGATTCCATGGCGTAGAGAACTCTGAAGGCATTTATAGGGCTCACAGTCCCTTTATATGCCTTCCAGGTGAACTCGCCAGCCCAGCTCCACGCCGCCTTGGCTGAGGCTGTTTGATTTCTCTTGTGGCTAAACTGAGCTGCAAGAGAAGGCCACCAGCCCCAGCTGAGGCAGCGTGGGAATCTGAGCTCCTCCCACCCCAGCTGATCCTGGGCTGGCTCCTCTTGCAGCTCAGTTTATTGCTTAGTGCTGCAATTGGGAAGACTTGGATTAAGGTTTAGATCAAGCTGCAGGAGGAGCCAGCCAGCACCAGCTGAGGCGGCACCACCCCATATGATCCTCCCTTACAGCTTGGAGCTACAAGAGAGGAGCAGCTGGGGCAACACCGAGGTGAGAGCTCTGCGCTATGTCGGCTGGGGCTGGCTCAGAGTATAGCTGAATGCAACCGAATGAAAGCCAACGGAAATCAACTTTTGGGGAGCTCAGCTGTACTGGTAGCCGAATATAGATCCCTGATCTGTGTTTGGCTTAATTAATGCCCCAAAATACCAATAAGGTATTTTTCATGGATTTCCCCCCCAGTTCAGTTATTGCCTAATGGGGTTTTTTTGTTTATTTGTGACTATACAGACACGTTTTGGGTACAGACACATAGTACTGCCAATACAGTAAAGGCTGGGCCAAGCAATGTCTTTACTCCACACCAAATTGGACCAATAGCAGATTTTCTCCATTGGAACCCAGGTAAATTCAGGCGCATTCCCATCTGTTCCATTTCCATTACCCTTCAGAACCATCTTATTTAGGGTAGCCAACTCCAGTTTGGGAAATTCCTGGATACTTTGTGGGTGGAGCCTAGGGAGGGCAGGGTTTGGAGAGGGGAGAGGAGGGGAGGGGAGGGACTTCAGCAGGGTACAATGACATAGAGGCCTCCTTCCGAAGCAGCAGTTTTCTCCAGATGAACTGATCTTGATTGTCTGGGGTTCAATTGCAATAGCAGGAGATTTCAAGGTGCCACCTGGAGGCTGGCAGCCCTAATCTTCTCTTTCCCCATTCAGGACTGGTATGCCTTGCTGCCTGCATGCCCCTTCTCTTTTCAGCCAGGTTAGGGACTGTCTCCTTTTTACCTTTCGTTATGTTCCCATCTATCCTGCTGAGCCTTCTGGTCCCAATTCAAGCAACCCCTCATCTCTCTCAGGCTGATTTCGCACAAGGAGCTGTGCCGCCATCGCAACTCCCTCTGCCCCGTTTCCATTTGTCAATTTCACACTCGAAGCCACGCGGCCACAATTTGACCCACCACTTCGCCCAATTTTCCCCGCTGTTTCGTGACCCTCAAAAAACAGGAGCACGAAACCGTGGGGAAAATCGGGTGAAGCCGTGGGTCAAAATGTGGCCACGCAGCTTCGAGTGGGAAACTGATCAATGGAAATGGGGCAAAGGGAGGCGCGATGGCGGCACAGCTCCTTGTGTGAAATCAGCCTCATTGATTTGGTTTGGACCAGCTGAATGGGAGGAATTAATTACTCTAAATTGGCAGAAAGTGCTGCCAGGTCACCGCTGACTTATGGCAACCCCGTAGGCTTTTTCAAGGCACACGACCAACAGAGGTAGTTTTCCATTGTCTTCCTCCACATGGCAACCTCTACTTCCTTGGTGGTCTCCCATCCAGGTGCTAACCAGGGCTGACACTGCTTAGCATCTGAGATCCAATGAGATTGGGCAAGCCTGGGCCATCCAGGTGAGGGCACACAGGTGTGCTACTCTGGCTGAAATCAGTTGGACTTAAAATAATGCTTACCTTTGAGGACCTGGTGTTCATGGCAGGATCAACTGGGGCTTGAACCTAGAGTCTCCTGGTTTGTCCCATAAAGATTTCTCATTTTTATTTTGGTTAGAATAACAAAGTGCATATGTCCTTTATCTGATCTTTATTGCGCAGAAGTCAGAGTCATGTCTACAATAGACTAAGGTCCTTTCCACACTTGGATCTCATCCCTGGTTTTATCAGAGTTCACCTCGCAACACAATGCCTTGCATTCATCCCTGGTTATAACAGCATCTGTTTATCCCGGGACAAGTGTGGGGTGAAACCGAGGTGACCTCAATTCCCATCCTCCAAGAGGTCTGGAAGATGATGGCCAAAGGCTCTTCAAACTCTCTAGAAAGCTCTTTGAGCACTCACGAGTCATGCAATGCTTTGTATTTGAGCCAATTTTTAATTCATTTAGATACTTATAACCCATTTAATCCTGAATGTGTATTTTAGGATTTGACACAGAGGTGATACTCTTTGATGAAATAGGGATAGATTTGGGTGACAGAGAATGTGCATGTGTGAATTTGCCCACAGTCATGCTTTTAATGCTTTTAATATTAACAACCACCAAGTCAGATGAGACGCAAGGCATCTAATATCTGTAAATCATGGTGAATGTTTACAAAGAATGTGGGGAATTGCTGGTGGCTAGGGTTTTGTGGGAGGTGAAACCTGTGGAGAAACATTATGAGAGTCTGCCATCTCTTTAGCACAACCAACACATCCAAACTACTCAGACACTGGGAAACACCTTGTTGAAATTTTTGTGCTGTTTGCAACTGCTGAACAGCTTCTCAGTCAAACCAGTAGGTGAACAAACAGCCATAACTGATGTACATATTATTAGCCAGTGTTACTTTTTATTGTAAACACTGCTTCACTATCATTCTTCAAGGACTTCCTTATAAAGATTGCAGGTAACCGTAATGTTCCAAAGAAAACATCAAAAGACAAAAACTGTTTAATACCATCCATTAGAACCAACCAATATAACACTGCACAAAGTTCTGAGGCAAGAAAACCTATGACCCTGAGAGCCAGTGTAACCTTCGTTTGTGGGTTCTATTGGACAGAACTTGGAATTAATCTTGCAATAAATTAAAGAGAGTAAAATATTTTTTTTACTTTTCACTTAACATCATATCAAATCACAAAAACAAAAAATTAGTCACACAACAGAAGAGTGATCTTTCAGAGCTCAAGCAATTAACTTTTCCCTCCTTCACAGCTTGCCACCACCAAAGTCCATCTCCGTGCACCGGCTTCCAAGATAAGGCTCCCAAATGAATTCCCCATTAGATAACACAGCTCTGAAACCATCATTTTAAAATTACAATGACCTGTCTCCATACATAAATCATAGTTACCTTAAACAAGGTGTTAAGAGCCTATGATTAAGCAGGGCAATCTTGATTCCCTCCTCTGCTTTCCACACATCTCGCACCCTTCTGCATCCAGAGGCTCCACACCATCCAGGATCATTCCATTACTAACTAGGGGTTACACCTGCATAGTGTAGCATGGTGGACTCGGGGATAATCAGGCCCCCACTTTGCCATGGAAGCTCACTGGGTGATCTTGGGCCAGTCATTCTGTCTCAACCTAACCTACCTCACAGGGACAATGGTTTTGTAAGCCACTTTAAGTCCCCATTGGAGGAGAAAATTGGGTTATAAGTATCTACATGAATTAAAAATTGGCTCGAATACAAAGCATTGCATGACTCGTGAGTACTTGAAGAACTTTCTAGAGAGTTTGAAGAGCCTTTGGCCAACATCTTCCAGACCTCTTGGAGGACGGGAGATGTGCCACAAGACTGGAGGAGGGCAGATGTTATCCCAATTTTCAAAAAAGGGAGGAGGGATGACCCAGGAAACTACAGGCCAGTCAGTCTGACCTCTGTCCCAGTGAAGATACTGGAGCAGTTTTTAGAGGGATCGATCGGTGAGCATCTAAAGGACAACTAGGTGATCTGGGGAAGTCAGCACAGATTTGTCCCCAACAGGCCCTGCCAGACCAACCCCATTCCCTTCTTTGATCGAGTGACGAGCTTACTAGATCAAGGGAATGCTGTTGAAGTTGTTTCCCTGGATGTCAGTAAAGCTTTTGACAGGGTTCCCCATGATGTTCTGATGGGTAAACTAGAGGATTGTGGACTGCAATAGTTAGTTGGATAGGGAACTTGTTGGAGAACTGCACTCAAAGAGTAGTTGTCGATGGCATTTCATCTGAATGGAGGGAGGTATTCAGTGTGGTACCACAGGGCTCAGTTCTGGGCCCAGTACTTTTCAATATTTTTATAAATGATCTGGATGAGGGTGTGGAGGGGCTACTCATTAAATTTGCAGGTGACACCAAATTGGGAGGAGCCGCAAACACACCAGAAGACAGAGATAGAATTCAACAAGATCTGTATAGCCCCTTCCGACTCTGTGACTCTTCGTATCAAAGAGCTTGGTGATTAATTAGTTTGTTAGCACAGTAACACATTGGTAGGATCTTACTAGGATATCCTCTGCTCATTCTCAGTGGATACAATCTTTTCCGATATGCTGTTTCAAATTTCTGACTTTTATGGGGAAAGGTTCTTCTGTTGATGACAGATTACCGGTATGTAAAAATTTGTACCAGGGAAGCAAGGCAAGGTGATGTCAAGGACAAGCTTGTTTGCACTGAAGCACAAAGGGAATTTGCATAAATCACACACACATTTTGAAAGCTGGAGACCTTTCCTAAAGGTTACCCTAAATCAACTTTGCCAAATTGTGTACAGGGATCAGCCTGCTCCTGTCACTGAACAGCAATTTGTACATTCACCTGGACTTCTAGGATAGTTACATGGATGGTCCAGTTAATGAAAAACTGGTAGGTACTGGACAGGACAGCTATATGGTCCAATTAAGCAGCAGTTGCAAAGCAGAAATATAAGGGAACGTGGGCTGGATATAAAAATGTTAAGCACTACTGTGACTCTCCCATTTCAATGGGACATTTAAGTGTTTTAAGTTTGAAATAAAAAAGCGAAAGTTGAGGAAGGGGCTGCGGGCCAGTGGTGGAGCATCTGCTTGGCATGCAGAAAGTCCCAGGTTCGATTTCTGGCATCTCCAGTCAAAAGAATCAGGTATCAGATGATATGGAAGATTTCAACCTGAAACTCTGGTGAGCCGCAGCCAATCTGAGTAGACAGGACTGACCCTGAGACACCAATGGTTTGTTTCGGTATAAAGCAGCTTCATAGGTTCATGAATTCATATGTGTTAAAGTTGCTTAACTTTGGCCATCCCCCCGCCCTTTTCGCTGTCAAGTCACAGCTGACTTACGACAACCGTGTGGGGTTTCCAAGGCAGGAGACGCCCAGAGGTGGTTTGCCATTGCCGGCCTCCATGTCACAACCTTGGTATTTCTCAGAGGTCTCCCATCCCAATACTAGCCAGGGCCCACCCTGCTTGGCTTCGAAGATCTAATGAGGTCAAGCTAGCTATAAATGACAGCTCATAGGGTTCTACCCCACAGCCAAACAGAAACTCAGCTTTGAGAGATATTTCCTGTTAACAAGACTTTTTTTTAAAAGAAGAAGAACCTGGTTGTTTAAGTCAGTAGCTTGTAATTTGTAGCTTAGTTGCACCCAGTCTCTTCAATCCTTGGCATCTTTAGTGCCGAGCGTTTCCTCCTACAGAGGTGTTTCAGATAAGATTACAAGGACTGTGTTGTCTGTAGCTTTCTTCAAGGGTAGTGGGGGAGGCAATACTTGTGAGATTAAGCAGAGATAGAAAAAATAGTAGAAAATATTGATGTTAAGTAGGGAGGTAGATATAAAAAGTCAACTCGCAAGCTTCTCCAGCAGGTGCTTATCTCCATGCCGCCATCTTGGAGCCTCTACCCCACAACAGCATCGCATCAAGAAATGGGTGATGAAGATGAAGGGTGTGGCTATGCAGGCTGTTGTTGTTTGCAGTGTCTCACTGTCATGGAATTAGGGGCTGGATTGAGCCTCAGTCCTCTGTTAAACCAAGCTTGTTTGCACTGAAGCACAAAGGGAATTTGCATAAATCACACACACATTTTGAAAGCTGGAGACCTTTCCTAAAGGTTACCCTAAATCAACTTTGCCAAATTGTGTACAGGGATCAGCCTGCTCCTGTCACTGAACAGCAATTTGTACATTCACCTGGACTTGTAGGATAGTTACATGGATGGTCCAGTTAATGAAAAACTGGTAGGTACTGGACAGGACAGCTATAAAGTCCAATTAAACAGCAGTTGCAAAGCAGAAATGTAAGGAAACGTGGGCTGGATATAGCAACGTTAAGCACTACTGTGGCTCTCCTGTTTCAATGGGATATTTTAAGTGTTTTAAGTTTGAAATAAAAAAGCAAAAGTTGAGGAAGGGGCTGCGGGCCAGTGGTGGAGAATCTTCTTGGTGTGCAGAAAGTCCCAGGTTCGATCTCTGGCATCTCCAGTCAAAAGAATCAGGTATCAGATGATATGGAAGATTTCAACCTGAAACTCCGACGAGCCGCAGCCAGTCTGAGTAGACAGGACTGACCCTGAGACACCAATGGCTTGTTTAGGTATAAAGCAGCTTCATAGGTTCATTAATTCATATGCTTAACTTTGGCCATCCCCCCGCCCTTTTCACTGTCAAGTCACAGCTGATTTATGACAACCGTGTGGGGTTTCCAAGGCAGGAGATGCCCAGAGGTAGTTTGCCATTGCCGGCCTCCCCGGGAGCTCACTCCGTCATGCAGCACCCGGGTCTCGAACTGCTGAACTACCGACCTTCCAGAGCCTGCAGTTCAGCTTCTTAACCACTTGAGCCACCGCAGCTACCCCATAGGGTTCTACCCCACAGCCAAACAGAAACTCAGCTTTGAAAGATATTTCCTGTTAACAAGATATGTTACATATCATGCACAAGACTTATTATTTTTTAAAAAAAGAAAAACCTGGTTGTTTAAATCAGTAGCTTGTAATTTGTAGCTTAGTTGCACCCAGTCTCTTCAATCTTTGGCGTCTTTAGTGCCGTGCGTTTCCTCCTACAGAGGTGTTTCAGATAAGATTACAAGGACTGTGTTTTCTGTAGCTTTCTTCAAGGGTAGTGGGGGAGGCAATACTTGTGAGATTAAGCAGAGATAGAAAAATAGTAGAAAATATTGATGTTAAGTAGGGAGGTAGATATAAAAAGTCAACTCGCAAGCTTCTCCAGCAGGTGCTTATCTCCATGCCGCCATCTTGGAGCCTCTACCCCACAACAGCATCGCATCAAGAAATGGGTGATGAAGATGAAGGGTGTGGCTATGCAGGCTGTTGTTGTTTGCAGTGTCTCACTGTCATGGAATTAGGGGCTGGATTGAGCCTCAGTCCTCTGTTAAACCTACGTGACTTTAATTTCTATCGTAACTAACCTCTATAGTTGAATCTTTGGTTCTGTGTCCCAGGAGGCTTCAGGACTCTGCTAAGCACTGTGGTCTTCGGGTACCGATAACCCGGTCCACGTTTTTTGTCTCACATGACTTTTTGCCTTCTGGGAATGTTTATACATTGCAGAGGTCAGGAGACACTATCAAATTCTAAATAGATTGAGGATCTGAAGCCAGCTTCCTGGGACTCTCTAGGTCAACCTTGACTCTCTGAGTCAACCTAGCTTAACCCAGCTTTCCTTGACCTTCCTGACCCCAGAGATTGAAAGAACAGGCTGAGCTTTGTTGTGCACATCAGGGATGAATGTCAAATGTTCATCATGGACTTGACTGACAGTTACATTAGCTCGCATGGTTGGAAGAGGGTACTTAATGTCTGGATTTAGTTTTGTTCCTTGTTGTTCTGGCCAGCCACCCTCCTCTGTGAGTCTTGACAGAGCAACCAAGGATATCCTTTACAGAACTTCAAGGGCACTACCTATGTATTGGGGTTGTGTTGAAATATTCTATTTTGAATACTGAAATGCTATAAAAGTGTTTGACTTAAGAGTGTGTAATAGAATAGACTGAGTTTTTGTTTAGAGCATCTCTCTCTCTCTCTCTCTCTCTCTCTCTCTCTCTCTCTTTCTCTCTCTCTCTCTCTCTTCAATTTGGAAGCCAGCTTCTCTCCCTCTCCAAATGGACACAGCGGGAATGGGAATTCATGAAAAGGTTCCTGCATGATTTCAATCAATGCCAACAACAATTTTGGAGGACCGATTCAATCAAACTCCATTGGCTCATCGTCTATGTATTTGTGGTACCCAAGAACTTGAGGATTTCCCTCACTATATTCTCTTTTACCTATTGTATTCTAGTCCGAGGGCTAAATTTGTAGCAGATATTTTATTTGGTCTTAGTGCTTACCCAGTTGAGGGGGGAAATCTCATTTTTGTTATCTGACACTGATGCATATGTCTCTTATAAAGTTTCATTATTTGCCCTTGCTGCAAAGAATATATGATCCAAGGTGGCATTGGGAAGGAGCATTATTTAGGCTAATGCATTAAATTAGTCATATTTTGTTACTGATCTCTGGCAATTTTGTATATTCTGACTATCCTATAGCTTGTTCACAATGTGCGTTTTGTAATTTTGTAACTGCCAATGGCTAATTACAATAAACTAAACTGAAGGTTCCTGCACCCCTAATTTCCCCATCACTCACACTGATTTTCTATATATGTTGGTCTTTTTGACGTACTGGGGAGGTACTTGGAGACCACCCCAGGCTCACCATCCTCACACCCTTTCCACAGGGCAGCCAAAATACCTTCAGTTTCAGCGACTATCAGCATCTTGCTACTATCTGCGATTGCTAGGGTTGCCAACTCCAGTTTGGGAACTTCCTGAAGATGTGGGAGATGGAGTCAGAGGAGGGACCTCATCAGGGTATAATGTCATAGAGTCCACCCTCCAAAGTAGCCATTTTCTCCAGGGGAATCTGATCCCTTTAATCTGGAAATCAGTTGACAAGTTGGGATATCTGCAAACCTCACTGGAAAATGGCAGCCCGGGAGATTGCATGTAAAGAACACAAGCAAAAATACAACTTGAAGTCTGCTTTTAACATTTACTTGAACAATTCTGATAAGTCGACCTGAGATCTTACAGCTGCAACAAGACCCAAAGGGGTGGCGATGGCAGTCCCAGAAGAGGGCTGAGCTGACAGGAAACTTTAAGACGCTTATTAGAGGGTCCCCATCTTGGATGGCAACCGTATAGAAATAGGGTTGCTGCTCTAAAGAACACAAGCAAAAATACAACTTGAAGTCTGCTTTTAACATTTACTTGAACTATTCTGATAAGTCGACCTGAGATCTTACAGCTGTAACAAGACCCAAAGACGCTTATTAGAGGGTCCCCATCTTGGATGGCCAACCGTATAGAAAACCTTCTAGAGTAGAGGTAGGCAAGCCTTTTGACCCAAGTGCCACACAGGTACCATGTCCACCAGTGAAAATATTAGTCTGCCAGTAAATTAAAAAGTTGGGAAGTGATGAGGATAGGCTTGCTGCTCCGGGTTGGGAAACTGCTGTAGATTTGGCGATGGAGCCTGGGGAGGGCAGGGTTTGGGGAGGGGGGGAAACTCAGGAGAGAATAATGACATAGCGGCCACCCTCCAAAGCAGCCATTTTATCCAGGGGAACTGATCTCTGTCACCTGGAGACCAGTTGTATTTCCAGGAGACCTTCTGCCTCTACTTGGAGGCTGACAATGTACATGGTGAGTGGACTTCACCAAACACACTGGCAGCAAGATGAACCCTAGCAGGGCTGCCAGTGCATCAGGGGTTCATGTTGGAACCAGCGCGAGGTTGTGTGGGTCCAGGAAGATAGATAACAGGCATAAGCTGCCAGCATCTCAATGGTTCACATTGGTTGCTTGGGCAGAAAACCGTTCCTATGTGTCAATCAAAATGGTCTGGTAGGTGGACATTTGGCATGAATGCTAGAGGTTGACTCTCTCATTCTAGGGAGTAAGTTGAATACTCCTCTGTGAAAGATGGCAACTTAAGAGTGTTGGGTTGCTATTATCTGCCTTTCCAATGTGGCTTCCTTTTCAGGGAAGCAGATTTATTATGGAAAACTGCATGTATGAGCTACCTGGGCAGATACATTACAGGCAATTCATGTGGGAGAGTCCATACATCTTTATATGCTTTGTTCCTGTAGCAGAGTCAGAGTTTAATGTTATATCGTTGACCTTCATAGAAGCAAAGATTCCAAGCATAATCTTTAATGTGTCATTTTTTGAAAGAGGACTCGACACTCTATTCTCTCAAGACTAAATAACCACTTTTTTGAAAGAGGACTCGACACTCTATTCTGTCAAGACTAAATAACCACCACCGCCCAGGCTAGCCAAATCTCATCAGATCATGGAAGTTAAGCATGGTTGGCCCTGGCTAGTATTTGGATAAGAGACCACCAAAGAATACCAGGATCATGAGATAGAGGCAGGCAATGGCAAACCACCTCTGTTTGTCTCTTGCCTTGAAAACCCTGTAGGGTTGCTGTAGGTTGCTGTGACTTGACAGCACTTCCACGAACATATTTTTATAGCCCAGGTGAGCCCGACCTCATCAGCTCTCAGAAGCTAAGCAGGGTCAGCCAAGGCCAATGTTTGGATGGGAGACCACCAAGGAAGTCCAGGATCATGACTTGGAGGCAGGCAATGCCAAACCACCTCTGAACGTGGTGGCCCCTACCTGGTTTTCAGTGGCAGCCCCTACCTGGTGGAATGAGCTCCCAGAGGAGGGCCCTGCGGGACCTTATGCAGTTCTGCAGGGCCTGCAAGCCGGAGCTCCTCCGCCAGGCTTTCATATAGAGGCCGCCATTACCACCACCACCAATGGTGGGGACAACAGCGGGGTTAGGGGTGGTCCTCGGAAGATCTGCCATAATATTGCATGGCACTGGTACCGCTGGACTGGCCTTGGACCATCTACAGGACAACATCACCCCCAATGAAATGACTGATACTATCATGAAATTATTCGGAGACCATCTTGTTTTCATGGAGCACTTTATTCTTGTTTTCGTTATTATTTAATGGTTTTATTGTTTTATCTTGTTTTTATGCATGGGCTGTGCCCTCTTGTAAGCTGCCCTGAGCCCGCTTGCGGGGAGGGCGGGGTAAAAATGTTAAAAATAAAATAAAATAAATAAATAATCAATGTCTCTTGCCTTGAAAACTCTACGAGTTCACCATAAGTCAGCTGTGACTTGAGGGCAACAACAACAAAACAATTTTTTTTAAAAAAAAGTTCCCCAAGTTTTATATATTTCACGTTTCTCTGGATCGTGTTCCTCTGGATCGTGACAGATGAATCCAACTGTAAACATTTTGTTTTCTAAAGACAATGTTCTAATGAAAAAAATGCACCGGTTTCACTTAATAATGACACTAAAATCATCTAATTTTCCACCTTTGGAAAGAAACAGACCAATCAGATATTTAATTGTGTGTGGGAGAGAGATGGAGACCAGATAAAAGCTGAACTAATACTTAATACAAATCTCCAGGACGAACGTCACTAGTTACTGCTGTGTACACGGTTATAAGCTAAAAACTATATCCCGATATTGATTTCTGCTGGTATCTCATGAGGCTTTTGCATTTGGATTTTGAGAACTGTTCCGAACTCCAATTAAATCGCAGAGCTAGGACCAAATGACTTGAAACAAAAATAAAATACATTCAGCCAACAACCTGGGTGGGCTGGGAAGAAAAGAAACAAACTCAAACCAAACCAAACTTTGTGGTCCTCTGTGCTATATGATTCCTTTGAAATGGGCAATGAAATGCCTGCTGTACCATCTGGACGTCTGGGCCCTCGGTGTTCTAAATAATTGCTCCTGGGTATTTTTTTTTTTTACTATCACAAATCCAAGGCTATTGATGCATGTCAGAGCACCACATGCCAGTGTCCAGATGTCCAGTTTATCAAGGAAAAACTCGTCGTCCTTGCCTGGCCTCAGTTCCCTTGGTCCTCTGGATTCTTTGATATGTCACTTGAAAAAAAAAAGAGAGGCAGATAAAAGAGATGGCTCCACTTGATTCCAAGGTGAGAAATTCTTAATGAGCCAAACTGGCCACTTCCCTAGACAAGGGGACAGCATAACTTGAAACTGCTAAAATGATAAGTGCTAGGAGAGAGGCGTCCCTCTAGTCACAGAGATGGTGGTGGTGGGGAGAAACTAGATAACAAGAAGGCATCTCAAGGCTTTGAATTCCATTTTCTCGACCCCTCCTCCCCCCATTGGCAAAGCTTGTGTTCCTTTCCCAGACTGGGAGCAATGCCTTTTAAGGCAATGCAACAACTTCTGATCTCTTGTCAGCTGCATTCTGTGCTTGGAAGCAGATCAGGAACAACAATGTGCAATTAAGCTCTGACCAAGGGAAGCTCGGCTATGCAATCAAGGCAGCTGCGCATGGGAGGGACAGAAACAGTTGTGAAAAGGCAGATCAGTCATGTCACAAAAAGGGAGGGTGGGCAAAAATGGGAGATCTGTTTCCCCAAAGAATGCTCCAAGCTGTGATCTTAACATTCGGGAAGATGGAAACAACCATGAAAATAAATAAGAAAGTTTCACACATCCTTGGCTACCCTTGTTATGGTCTTTCTTTCTTTCTTTCTTTCTTTCTTTCTTTCTTTCTTTCTTTCTTTCTTTCTTTCTTTCTTTCTTTCTTTCTTTCTTTCTTTCTTTCCAGTGTTTTAGATATCTCCAATCTTCCCCCCCTCTTCCCTTTCTTCCCGTGGGAGGGAACCTGGGCCATGCACCTCTGCCGCAGGGCACTGCCTCCCACCCTCCTTGAAGGCTTCAAAGCCTTATTGAAACACTCAGGCACATGTTCCACCCTCCTCCCGAGCTCATCCTCTGACCAGCTTCCTGGTGGGTTAGGGTTGCCAGCCTCCAGGTGGGGCCTGGGGATCTCCCACTTTTACAACTGATCTCCAGCTGACAGAGATCAGCTCCCCTGGAGAAAATGGCTGCCTTGAAGGGAGGACTTTATGGCATTGTTCCATGCTGGGGCCCCTCCCCTCCCCAAACCCCGCCCTCTCCTGGATCCACCCCCAAAGTCTCCAGGTATTTTCCAAACCAGGCATAGCAACCCTCCTGTGGGTGTGAAGGCAGCACAGCAGGTCAACGTAGTGGCGGGATGAGAGGTGACGTGTGATGCTGCTGATGGCCAGGCAAGTAGGGGCTTCATCACCCCACGCTCAGGCTATCCAGAGGATCAGACAGTGATGAGAGGAAGGGCCAAGAACTCCTCATGTGACTCGTCAGCCATGGTGGGAGGGAGGGAAGAATGGGGCATGATTTCCTTCCTTCCGTCCATTAGCCAGGGGGGAGGGAGCCGGCCGCGCCATGCTGCCTATTCTCCCTTTCCACTTTGGCCACAGGAGCTGGCTTTTGTTGGGCCATTAATCAAATGAGCGTTAATTAAATTATTACTCTTCCTCTGGTAGAACTTCCATTTTTTAATTTTACTTAGATTATATCCTACTTTTCTCCTCGGCAGGGGCCCAACACTGATTAGACCATTCTCCTCTCCTCTATTTTCTCCTTGTCACAACCATGTGAGATACATTAGGCTGTGTGATGAGCCCAAGGTAGGGTTGTCAATCCCTCCAGCCACCAGCAAGGGATGGGGAGGTAGGGTTGCCCTATCCAGTTTGGGAAACTCCTGGAGATTTGGGGATGGAGCCTGCAGAGGACAGGGACCTCAGTAGGGTAAAAGGTAAAGAAGGTTTCCCTTGCTCGAAAGCCAGTCGAATCTGACTCTAGGAGTCGGTGCTCATCTCCGTTTCCAAGCCGAAGAGCCAGCGCTGTCCAAAGACGTTTCTGTGGTCATGTGGCTGGCATGACTAGACACCGAGGTGCATGGAATGCAGTTACCTTCCCACCGAAGCGGTACCTATTTATCTACTTGCAATTTCTTGATTTTGAACTGCTAGGGACAGGGACCTCAGTGGGGTACATGACCATAAAGTTCATCCTCCAAAGTGTCAATTTCCTGCTGGGGAACTGATCTCTGTAGTCTAGAGATGAACTTTAATTTCAGGGGATCCCCAGGTCCCACCTGGAGGCTGGCATCCCTAGCCCAGCATCACCCCAGAAGCTTCCATGGCAGTGTGGGGTTTCAAAACTGGGTCCCCAACATCCTAATCTTAGACTCTAACCACTACACCATGCTGGCTGTCATGGAAGAGGCGTTTAAGATGGAGGGAGGGTCCTAAGGAAGGAGGAGGACTTTATTGTGGAGCAGAATGGTTGGACACAGGCCAGTATTAAGTGTTTTTACAAAAACTGTGAGTGAGAGTTGCTTCAGTATGTTTTTTTAAATATTAACTTACAGTAATATATGGAAAGCTTTCGTTCTAGAGAGACTACAGGGGGGGGTAAAGCTTTAATATATACAAGAAAGGTTATTGCCGGAGGGGAGAAAGCACTCGAAAATGTATTTCACTTGGAGCCCGTCTGTATTTCCCTCATATGTTGATGAACCTCTGCCTCTAATTCCTCAATGTGAAGGAATTAACTTTTCGCACTATTGTTCTAACATTAATGCCACCGAATTAATGAAGCTCAAGCAGAAGTGGTGTTTTTTTTTAATTTAAAAATATCTTGTGCCATGTTGATAAGTTTAATGGATAGGCTTGACCTTTCAATTATAACGCAACAGCCAATGAATCAGAGTAACAGGTCATCTAGCAAACATGAGTTCTACCTTCCTGTATGTCCCACGCACACACAGTTAACAAACGCACACCCAATCATTGGCAAAAAAATATTCCGCCATGTACAAATAAAACATTTGTTTATCCCATTAAGCCGTCAGCTTTTATTAACTTGAAGAGGTCACCAATAAAAACTCTGCACACATTAATATTCATGTGCAATTGCAGAGAAGTAAACAAGGCCATGGAATCTCTATATTTAGTCGAATGCATGTCCTCTTACATGCCTGTTTCCCAGAAATCTTGGAGTAGGTAACTATTCATATGTTCTTTTTGAAGTGAATGCATCACACACTGTGATTCTAGAAATTATGGACCAAGGAAATAACTGGTGGATATTCTCCTTTTGGCTTCTGAGGTCTTCAGCTTATAGTGTAGGAACTGTCCCAAAGCATCTCCTTCCCATGTGGTAATCTCCTAAACTTCAAACTTTGTGAGTAGAGTTATTATGGTTTCTTCCCATCCCATTGTTACCTCTGTTTTGGGAGGGAATCCTATGACGAAAGGGAGCTATGTCACAGACTCTTCCCTTGAAAGATAGGGCTTCTGATGTTAACCCAATTTTAAGCACAAGGCGAGGCGGAGCCTGACCGGACAGAGCCAGAGCCTAGAAGCGAGCGTGAAGTCATGCGCCTGTGCGGTCCCGCCAGCGACAGCCGCCTGAGAAAGATGCCGAGAGAGATTGCCTGGAAGAAATAGCCACGCCGGAACAACAACGAGGCCCTCCAATGGGGTGCTGGTAGGCTCCCCCACCCCTACCATGTGTGGCCCAAGTTAGGGACGAAAGGGTTATTAGAACCACTACATATGTAAACCGCCCAGAGACCCCTAGGGGTTAGGGCAGTATAGTAAGTCGAAAGTTAAATAACTAAAAAAAATATATGGTTAAGCTCCCAGTTGCAAAGGGTATTAGGGTGTACCCAGTGACGTTTGGGTGGAGATCGTCTCCAGTTTAATGCCATTCAGAATAATTACTGTGTAAAAGGAAGTGCTGCAGGGAAGGTTTGCCATTGCCTGCCTCGGCATAGCAACCCTGGACTTCCTTAGTTGTCTCCCATCCAAGTACTAACCAGGACCCCAGCCCTACTTAGCTTCCAAGATCTGAAAGGACCAGGTTAGTCTGGGCAATCCAGGTTAGTAATCATAGAAAACGGTACAAGTAGAAGCTGCACAGGGACTTTGGGGGGAGAATCTCTAATGTCCCTACTCCCTTTTTTTATACACAATGTAGGGCTGCCAGGCCAGCTGCTGGCAATCCCAGCAGCTTTTGGGGATGGGGCATGGGCAGAGGAGTGTGAAGACTTGGGAAGTGACACCACCATGTTGTGTGGCACTCCAGGAGTTCCTCCAGTCTCTATGATGAAGACCACAGAGAAAAGGGAAATTCCTAGAGCGTCTGGTCCTTGATACCAGATCATTGCCACATCTGCAGTCACACACACACACCCATTTTGAGTCCTTGAGTGACACGGCAGGTTCAGTCATATGCTCTTGACTCAGAATCCCTGTTCACAATCTTCTGAACCCAACCACTAGAAAAGGCTGTAAATCGCGAAAGCACTCTAAACATTACCTCATATCATAATCCAAGCACTGCAATACAACTGTATGGCTGACTGGTGACAGTGGCCAACAAATCCTGTTGAATTCACCATGAGGCATTCCACTAACCCATTTGGAGATGGACAAATCCAGCCAGCTCAACCAAAGCAATCTCTGTTATGTAGCTTGGTCTGAAGCCAGACTAAAAATGGGCAAGGGCAGATTAGTCAGTCAGGGAACCGGAAGCTGTTTTCTTAGCACCCTCTCAATGGCCTTCTGTAGGGGTCCTTTCCTGTGGGAGCACACAGTAGTGGAGCTCCGGCAGTAAGGAGCCCAGGGGGCAGGCACATACAACAAGCCCCACCCCCTGTCCCAGCAGCCCTCATCGGTCCACGAGGAGCAAGAAACAGCCAGGTAAGCTACAGAGCCCCCCCCCCCGACCTGCCTTCAGGTACAAACTCTTCCTCCTCTGTGAGGACAGATCTGCACATCCCCCCTCCCCAATAGCTAGCAATCCAAAACACTCCAGTGGTGCCTGAGTGGTGAGTGTTGCCTTCTGACACACTTCTGGTGATGTCAGGGGGTGTGACATATGCAAATAAGTTATGCTAATGAGTTATACTAATGAGCTCCTGCACCTCTTTTTCTACAAAATGAACCCTGGCCTTCTGTAAAAATACAAGATTACAACTAGCCTACAATTGAAGCGACCTTTAAAAATATATCAAGAGAGGGCTTTATGTGCCTCGACAAATGAGCCATTATTGGCAGGACATTTGACCCAGCAGTGTGGTGCTGCTCCTTGGGGTGTGGGGGTGCAGGCGTGCAGGCGAAGCAAAGACGACAGGATACAAGCTTGCAGGAACTGTCTGAAACCTCTCAGCTTCCCAGCGTTTATTTATACACCTTTCTTCCCCCTTCTCCCTCCCTCTCCCTCCGTAAGGGAGTTACAAACTTATAAAAAGGGAGGAAGGGGGGAAATGGGTAACAGTTGGCAGGAGAACAGGCAGAAGTAGGAGGCTGGTTGCAGTACTGTGGCCCTTCTCTTGTGTAATGCAGTATATCCATGAGGTGGGTGAAGCGAACCACACCTTCAGGGGTCTAAGGCTGATAAATAAAGCAACCTTCATACGGAAATGGAGACTGGGCTTGTGATCGCAAGACCCCATGGACTCCAGGTATGATGTTCCCCTGCCTGCAGAAAGCACGCACTCCCTCATGTTAGTCAGGAAAGATTTTATTACCCGAGATGAACAGAGATCCACACCACGTGTGATAGCATTTGCAACACCCAGGACCTAGCGATACTGGCAGTCTTTAAGCAGCGGCTGGACAAACACTTGTCAGGGGTGCTCTAGGCTGATCCTGCATTGACCAGGGGGTTGAGTTAGATGGCCTGTGTTGCCCCTTCCAACTCTATGATTCCATGACTCTGTGGTCAAGGATATAAAACTGAAACTAACCATAAAGACGGTGCTTTAGAATAACCATAAAGGCAGTGACACCTCTGTTATCTAATCTATTACCACACTGGAATTCAAACTAAAACTGATTGGAAAGATTTTATCAGAAAATAATTATCCAAAAAAACAACAACCAGCCACCCCCAAACCCATAGCTTAGAGAAATTAGCAGAATGCTGTGGGAAAGTTATTACCCGAGATGAACAGAGATCCACACCACATGTGATAGCATTTGCAACACCCAGGACCTAGCGATACTGGCAGTCTTTAAGCAGCGGCTGGACAAACACTTGTCAGGGGTGCTCTAGGCTGATCCTGCATTGACCAGGGGGTTGAGTTAGATGGCCTGTGTTGCCCCTTCCAACTCTATGATTCCATGACTCTGTGGTCAAGGATATAAAACTGAAACTAACCATAAAGACGGTGCTTTAGAATAACCATAAAGGCAGTGACACCTCTGTTATCTAATCTATTACCACACTGGAATTCAAACTAGAACTGATTGGAAAGATTTTATCAGAAAATGATGATCCAAAAAAACAACAACCAGCCACCCCAAAACCCATAGCTAATAGCCAGTGACCTTAGAGAAATTAGCAGAATGCTGTGGGTAAACATTAGTTCTTTGCTCTGTTTCATCCACTCATAGACTTTCCAATGTGCTACACAACATGCTGTTTCAGATGCAGCCCAAGATTTCCACCAATGACTCTCAAGACACCTTCCAGCCCTCTTCAGTTCTTAAGAATTTCATTCCTGTAGCATCCAATGCTCCCTCTAAATTGTGGAGTCTCGTGAGCAAAAAATTCTATTTTGTGAGCTACCGGCATTGAAGTTGTGAGCGAGCAATTTGGCTATTGCACCAATTAGTTTGCTTTGGAGCCATCCTTCCTGAGCGAAGACAAAAATGTGTGAGCCGGAGGGTAAAAAACTGTGAGCTGGATCACACTGACTCAGCTTAGAGGGAACACCGGTAGCATCTTAAAGACCAACCAGACTCTTTGGGTAGAAGCTTTTGAGAGTCGAAGCTCCATTCATGGTGAAGGACTTGTTGCTCTCTAACGTTCTACTAGACTCAAATCTAGCTGAGCTACTGCATGGCTACCTTCTGAAAGAATTACATTGTAAACCAGAGAGCCAGTTTCATACTTTTGGGTGGAAGAGGATGTGTGACATCATCCCTGCATATCGGCCATGTTGGGTCAAAAGTGAGGGTCCCAAGGATCACAAACGTTGGCCTCCAGTGGTGAGGAAAGTAAAACTCAAACACCATTTAGCAGTTCTCCCTAGCCCGATTTTTCCCATGAAAACTATTGATGCATAGTTGAGGTCGACTTAACTACTGTACCACATAGGCGTGGGTGGGAAATGTGTCTTGTTTATTTCTGCTTGCTTTCATGTGACATCAACAGAGGGATGCTTTCAACTTTCTTTTAAAAGTCTGTCCCCGGAGCTGCCAATAGACCTCACACTATATCAGCAACAAAGATGATAAAACATTTACGACGATGTCTCCTTCGAAGCACAGGCGGCTGTCTGAGCGGCGAGCGGTAAAACCATTTGAAGAAGCTCCTTTGCTCATCACGGTGATCAGCCCTGCCACTTAGCCAATATCTTTGATGGCAAGTGGAGAGGGCTGCGATGCCAGGGTTCAGGCCTTGACGGCAGACGCGACGGGCTCGTCCCGCTTGCCTCTCAAGGCAGAACGAGATGTTGCAGGACCTGCATGGATGGCTGCCGACACAAGCACCCGTCTTTCTGCCTCCTCTTCTTTCCTGTCTCTGAGAATGCCTAAGAAAACGAAAAGAGATGGCAGGCCCGTAGACAGGAATTTTTAAGTCAGGGGGGGCATTGGCTAATAGAATTAAAGGCAATTCAATTAAAGTTAATTCCCTTAGTTTGGAGTTAATCAGGGGTCATTTCGTAGAAAAAGAGGTGCAGGAGCTCATTTGCATAGCTCATTAGCATGACTTATTTCCATATGACACACACCCTGACATCACCGGAAGTGTGTCAGACGGCAACACCCACCACTCAGGCTCCACTGGACTGTTTTGGATTCTTAGCTTGGGGGTGGGGGGACATGCAGATCTGTCCTCGCAGAGGAGGGAGAGCTTGTGCCTGAATAAAACTTGGTCTTAAAGGTGCCACTGGACTGTTTTGGACCGGGGGGCTCTGCAACTTACCTGGCTGCTTCTTGCTCTGACTGAGGGCTGCTGGGGGCAGGGGGTGGGGCTTGTTGCATGTGCCCCGCCCCCTGGGCTCTTTACTGCCGGAGGTCCGCTCCTGTGCGCTCCTGCAGGAAATGACCCCTGGAAGAAAATTTATTTGTTTATTTATTTATAATTTCAACGTATAGCCCTCCCTCCCCGCAATGCAGGCTCAGGGCGGCTCACAAATAGGCATACGCCAACACAAAAAACAGTTAAAACCATAAAAACCATTATTACAAAATGACAACATGTTAAGTGCTCTAGATGTTCTAAAAGGAAGACTTTCATCAAGATGGCGTGTCTTAGATGGTATCTCCACTCAGTGTTATCAGCTCCATGTGGCGCTGTCATTCTCCTTTCCCAGGGCCAGTTAATAATGATGGTACGATAGTGGCAGCTCCTACCCAAAGGCCTGGCGGAAGAGCTCCGTCTTACAGGCCCTGCGGAACTGCGCCAGGGCCCGCAGGGCCCGGATCTCCTCCGGGAGCTCATTCCACCAGGAAGGAGCCGCCACCGAAAAAGCTCTGGCCCTGGTAGCGGCCGGCCTGGCCTCTTTGGGGTCTGGAATCTTCAGGAGATGTTGC
>NW_015165297.1:362125-364909 GCF_001447785.1 Gekko japonicus | reverse complement strand
GGAAACTAGACTATCTGGAGGGTGGAAAAGAGAGGTGCTGTCTGGCTCTGCGCACCCACCATAGCCAGCCCTCTGTGCCAGACAGCGGTGCAGGAATACCCGGCTCCTTCCCTGCACCCACTGCCACTCGGGGGCCCTGGGCTGGATGGGGAGTCATGGGGCCGTGCCAGTAAGTCAGGGGCTTAGACCTGAGATGCCCCACTGTAGCTACAGGCCTGGGATATGGTGTCTCACTGGGTCATACTTTGCCCTTTCAAATTAGTTTTTGTGAGTGGGACTCAGACTGGGGCTCAGATGGTCGTGCGGCATGGTACACTACCCAAGGGCTGCTCTTCCATTGTCCCATGCTACCGGCAGAACGTTTTCAGTGTGGGAACTTGGTATACTTCACCATGATACAGAGAAACACCGGTTACGTCACCCTGGGAAGACTTGTGACCAGTGTTCCCTCTAAGCTGAGTTAGTGTGAGCTAGCTCACAGTTTTTTAGCCTCCGGCTCACACATTTTTGCCTTCGCTCCAGAGCAAACGAATGTATACAGCAGCCAAATCGCTCGCTCACAACTTTAACGCCAGTAGCTCACAAAGTAGATTTTTTTGCTCATAGGACTCCACAGCTTAGAGGGAACATTGCTTGTGACGTATTCTCCCTTCATGCCCAGCCTCAGACTATGCCTGCCCTGCCCTTTAAGTCTCTTGCGAGCATGTGTTCAGGCATATGCCTGTGCCCTTTTCTCCCTCACAGTTATCTGTAGGTCATGCTTCTCATTCCTCAGGCCAACTGGCCATGCCCCAGGTTCTACAGCCCTAATTGTGTTGTTTATTGAATTCCCCCGACCTTTTTGAAAGCCAGTTTGGTGTAGTGGTTAGGAGCGCAGACTCTAATCTGGGAGGACCAGGTTTGATTCCCCACTCCTCCACATGCAGCTGCTTGGTGACCTCGGGCAAGCCACCATTTTCTCAGAGCTGTTCTCTCAAGAGCAGTTCTCAAAAGAGCTCTCTCAGCCCCACCTACCTCACAGGGTGCCTGTTGTGGGAAGAGGGAGGGAAGGAGATTGTAAGCTGCTCTGAGACTCCGAGTGAAGAATGGGGTATAAATCCAATCTCTTCTTCTCTTCTTCTGTTGATTACATTGACTCAGTCTCTGTAGTCCAGTGAGAAAGGCAGACTATAAATAATGTAAATAATAAATAAATAATACATGGTCACCCATTGCTCCAACCACTGTCTTGTCCCTTCTGCTGGCTATCTTGAGGTCTCTCTGATAGACTTCAACATTTTTCTTTCTGGATGGCATCCCATACGGGGTATTCCTGTCGCTGTCATCTAGTCTCATCAAGTTCACTCTCATCTGGCCTAGTCCATAAGGACAAAAGGTGACGTTTTTCCTCTTTCCCCATAACACTATGAGAAATGTACATCACCCTGACGTGAAGCTGCCTAATACTGAATCAGACCATTGGTCCATCAAGGTTTCTATTGTCTACTCAGACTAGCAGCAATTCTCCATGGTCTTAAGTTGAGGTCCTTCACATCACCAACTGCCTGGTCCTTTCCACTAGAGTTATTGGGGATTCAACCGGGGACCTTCTGCCTGCCAAGCAGATGCTGCCTCACTGAACCACATCCCCTTCTCAAAACACTGAGTTTCTCCAGCCTGGCTCCATATTATGTTGCTAGCATGGGCAGGGAGACGCATAGCGGTGTATCATGCCATGCACTGGGATTCATTAAATATTAAAGTGAGAGGGGGAGGCACCAGTATGGGAATGCCAGGGCTGGGCTCTCCAGGTGTACCATGTCTATGTGTTCCCTAAGTGCCCTGCTAAGTTAAATGACCAAGAACTGCAATGCAGAAAATAATAATAATGTGTATAACAAAATTAAACATGAGTTTAGATCCAGTGGTACTTTCTTCTGAAGGAAGGGATTCAGTCAGTGGAACATGACATTCTTATCTTCTCACTTCTGCAGCAGCACAAAATACTTCCTGAAATGTTGGTCCCAGAGGACAGAGGACCCTAAGCAATAGCGTAAGGGGGAAAGGGGGGGGGGGGGTTGTGGAAGAGGGGAATGAGTGAAAAATATTCCCGTCACTTCTGTTAGTGGAAATTTACTGCAGGGTTGGATCTTTCGGTCATCCTTTTAAAGTTATTATTATATTCTTTATTAAAACATAAGACTTTAGATTAACAGATAACAAACAACAGTAGCATAGATATATACAGCTTAATCAGAGATTACGATATGTAAAAACTTATAGATATATGGTGGATATTCTTTAGGAAAAATATGCAATATTAGTAGAGGGAGTACAATTTAAACACTGTTCTGTATAATATCTCTCCTTATATATAATTCTGTTTTGGTCATGGACTCCCCTGAACATTCCAACACACTCCGAAATCAGTTGGCTGAATGATCTGTCATTCAGACGGCCTCCCTATCCACTGGCTGCTTTGCCTGAGTCTCGCCTCCAACATTCTAAACAGTTTGCTGTTCCTCTCCCCCCACAGCCAGCCGGAATACAGAGGTCATTTGCATATACGGCCTGATTGGCCTTTGCCTCTAACAGTCTAAACAGTTTGCTGTTGTTGTTGGGAGTCATTGAACATGTTCTGAGGTAAAATTGCCAGTCTCCCATGGGGCCTGGAGATCTCCCAGAAATCACCATGTTCCCCAGCCACAGCAAATCATTTCCCCTACAGAAAATTCCCCAGCTGTTACAACTGATCTCCAAATGACCAAGATCGGTTCTCCTGGAGACAATGGCTACTTTGGGCAG
>NW_015165297.1:334488-362085 GCF_001447785.1 Gekko japonicus | reverse complement strand
ACCACTTTCCAGACCCTTGGAACCCAGAAAACATGGCATAGGAGGAGGTGCTTTTCTACCTTAGCTGTGACTGCATAACCCCAAATTAACATAAGCCAACCTCCAGGCAGCACCTGGAGATCTCCAGCTATTAAAACTGATATCCAAATGACCAAGATCAGTTTTCCTGGAGACAATAGCTGCTTTGGGCAGTGGACTTTATTGCATTATACTCTACTGAGGTCCCTCCCCACCCCAAACCCTGCCCTCCCCAGGCTCTACCCCTCAAACCATCAGGTATTTTCCCAACCCAGAGTTGGCAACCATGTAATTGGCTATGGAACCACTTTCCAGACCCTTGGAACCAAGAAAACATGGCACAGGAGGATTTTCTACCTTAGCTGCCACTGCAGAACGCCCCCCTCCCCCAAAAAATATAAGTCAGAGGTGGAGGGAACCATACCTGTTACCATGAGGCTGTCCTCCCATACTACCCACTTGGGGCAGCAAAATGACTTGAGACAGCCCTGCCTTATAGCTAAGCAGAAGGAAAGAAACATGGCTTGCCCCTTCCCTCTGCCACCCCACCAACCACAGCCAGGACACTCATCTGGAGCTTCCATCTAGAGTTTGTTGTATTTCTTCCCACAATGGACCTTACTCCTAGTATAAAACATATTACACAAAACAATGTCATTAGAAGAAGGAAGAAGCGGATTGAGAAAACCAGAGGTAGCTATTCTAAAATGTGAAGATATAATTAGGTAAATCAGTCCAGAAATTGCTTAATAATGGGTACCATTTCTCTATTAAATCTGTTTGATTTGTCCTGATGTATTTGCTGCTTTGGTTTGTTTAAAAATCTAGTATGCATCCTCAAATCCTTGTTGCCAAGCATCAGGTCAAACGTAATGATTAATACTTTTTGTGACTCTTTCCTTAGCACAGTAGAAAGAATTGGTGGAAAAGACGTTTTGAACAATGGAGTCATATTCTTAAAAACAAAACCGCAGGTGAGAGGTTAGCCCCCCCTTCCCGTGCTCACATTTCAGCTCTCTGAATGAGAGCTGTAATCCATAACAAATGACACACATACACACACACTACTGTTGCCAGCACTGCGTTGGGAAATCTCTGGAGATTTGGGGGCAGACCGGGGGTCATTTCCTGCAGGAGCGCACAGGAACGGAGCTCCAGCAGTAAAGAGCCCAGGGGCAACAAGTCCCACCCCCTGCTCCCAGCAGCCCTCAGTCAGAGCAAGAAGCAGCCAGGTAAGCTACAGAGCACACACACACACCCGGCCCCCTGGTCCAAAACAGTCCGGTGGCACTTTTAAGAACAGGTTTTATTCAGGTACAAGCTCTCCCTCCTCTGTGAGGACAGATCTGCACGTCCCCCCCCCAATAGCTCCCAATCCAAAACAGTCCAGTGGAGCCTGAGCGGTGGGTGTTGCCTTCTGACACACTTCCGGTGATGTCAGGGGGTGTGGCATATGCAAGTAAGTTATGCTAATGAGTTGTGCTAATGAGCTCCTGCACCTCTTTTTCTACAAAATGACCCCTGGGGCAGACCATGGGGGGAGTGGAATATAATGCCACAGAGTCCAACCTCCAAAGCAGCCACTTGCTCATGGAGAAGTGATCTCCATAGTCCGGAGATCAGTTGTAATTCCAGGAGAACTCCAGCCCTCACCTGAAGGTTGACAACCTTAACACGTACCCTAATGTAAGACCACGACTTATTCTTTGATCTGTCTATGCAACCTTTTACCTTCATCTAGATGAATATTCATTCTATTAATCCTTTAAATGTGCTTGGCTTAACAGTCAGGGAGATTGGATTTATGCCCCGCCCTTCACTTGGCATCTCAGAGTGGCTTACGAGCTCCTTTCCCTTCCCCTCCCCACAACAGACACCCTGTGCTAACGTTGTATATTCATCTTTTATAATTGAGCTTAAGACCTTTGTTCATAGAAGCTAATAAACATAAGTAAGTAAGACACCCTGTGAGGTGGGTGGGGCTGAGAAGGCTCTTTCCAGGACTGCTCTTTCAAGAACAGCTCTGACAGAACTATGGCTTGCCCAAGGTCATCCAGCAGCTGCATATGGAGAAGTGGGGAATCAAACCCGGTTCTCCCAAATTAGAGTCCATGCACTACACCAAACTGGCTTTCCCTCTTGCAAGATTTTACTTCCCCCTCTTGCCTGGTTGCAGCATACAGTAAAGATATATTTCTGTTACGGACCCTGGCTGGGGGCTCCATAGGTTTGCAGAAGTTCCCAAAGAACTGACATGAGAGAACCAGGTTTACTTATGAGGAGAGCTTTAACAACCCATCACCATTATCAAAGCAGATGCAGGGCTGAGCCCCAATCAGCTGGCCTTGAGACACACACACATGTGCAGTGGAGCTTAGCCAAACCCTCAAGATGGGCAGACCAATCCAAAGGCATGCCTGCATTGTGACGACTGGCCACCCCATGACTATTGTGCAGCTATTCTATTCCTGAGGGTCATAATTTACACAGTGGTTAGCAGGCAAAGTCACTGTATTTGCAGTGTCTTCTGTTTGTAAATTGGGTAGTGTCTATAGCAGTGGTGGCGAACCTATGGTACGGGTGCCAGAGGTGGCACTCAGAGCCCTCTCTGTGGGCACGTGTGCCATCGCCCCAGCCAGGCCCAGACCACCATTAAAGTGTCGAATTATCTGCCAAATAATTTTAAGTAAATGAAAGCATTTGGGATTGCTTTCCTTACTTTGTTTGGATCATCTTAAATTAATCTATGAGTTGTTTTTTCTAAAGTAAAACCTGAGTATTCAGGTTAGATTTCCATGTTGGCACTTTGTGATAAATAAGTGGGTTTTGGGTCGCAGTTTGGGCACTCGGTCTCTAAAAGGTTCGCCATCACTGGTCTATAGCAACTGTGCCATGGTGGTCATGGGAGGCATTGTGTGGAGGTAGTGGCACTATGGTGGACAGGGCCACCAGAACCAATCAGGGGCCGCGTGAGAACACGAAACGGTGATACTATGTGCAAACAATTACAAATTGTAAAGTAATTCAGTGAACTCTATCCATTGACAAATTGCGTTTCATTTTCTTTTTCTATGCTTATTGAATAGTACTGAAATTAAATAGAAAAAAATTAAAGGTACTAAGTATAAATCATTTACATTGCAAACATCCAAATCAAATTGCGGGATAATTAATGGCAAATGAAAAATCCTTTACATAGTGTCCAATCCAACAAAATTATGTTGATAAAGTCCAATCCGAAAACAAATTCAAAAATTATGTCCAAAGAGTCCAGTCCAAAATTGAATCCAAGAATGAGATATCCAGATTAACTGTAGCTCTTTTTAGGTTATGAAACCTTTATTCAGAAAAAATACAATGGTGGACTGATTTCCAAGTTCGGGGGAAATACCCCATTAAAGGTAATCAACCCTGTACATGGGAGAATTCCTGTACATCAAACGGTATACAGAGACTGAAAATGCTGTTCCAAATCTTCATACAAACAGTGAATGCAGCGTTTGTGTTGACTGCATCGGTTCACCATATACTTATAGCTAACCACTACTATCAAAATAGGCAAGTATAGAGTTTATTGGATAGAGTTTATTGAATTACTTTACAGTTTGTAATTTGTAATTGTGCGCAGTATCACAGTTTCTTGTTCTCATTATTTGAGGGTGGGAACCAGGCAAATGACGGAGCATTCCCCCCTCCCCAAAGATCTCCTGGGAAATCTTCCTGGGATCTTTCCCATGGCATGTCAGAAGCTATGGAACTGCGTGGCCATGGCTTGTGCCACCCCTGGATAAACTCAGTGCTGGGCTTGAGTGGAGGAGGTGCTGTCGCGGTACCCAGCCTCATGTGAGGGGAGAGGGGGAGCAGGTTTGGGATCCTCACCCTTGCTTACCTGTCAGTGTGTGGTTGCCCCTTTGGGTCAAGCCTCCAACTTTGGGGTACCTGTGGGGTTTCTGAAATGCGAGAGGTCAGCCACAGAGTATGGGCTTTGCTCTCCACCTTGAGCATTAGCAGCTAGTGCTCGCCCTGTAGTACTAAGTGCCCTCTCTGTGCTTTTATTACCACCAAAGTGCTGTGCCACCTGCTCTAAGTCCACACAGCACAGAACTCCGAGACATAGGTTGTGTTCAGACTGGCAGTTTGGCCCAATATAGGCACATTTTACGAATGGATTAGATGGGCACGATTACACAGCCACAGCTGTCAGGCATTCCGCAGGCGTAGTCACCCCATCAGAGGATGACTTGGACCCAGGTTAAAAATCCACCACCTCCAAAGTGGTGTTTTTGTTTCCCCGCACATTCATTGCGCATGGCCGGATGTCTGAACATGGGAGAACATGCGCAGAACCCGCCCCCCAAAACTGGGCGACCAGCAAAAGCCTGCACTACCCACAGAGCTGGAGGGTGGGCCGAGGACCATAAGGGATTGCTGGCAAGGAGAGGAGGGGCTGGGCTTTTAAGCCCTATGTCCCCTCCGAATACCCATATCAGATGCTCCTTGGCGCCTAAACTGAGCCCGCCTCATCCGGCTGGGAGGCAAAGGTGCCTCCCCAGCCCAACAGCCGCAAGGGCCAAGGGCTGTTTGATCTGTGTTCTCATTTCTTTGGATGTGAGGGCTAAAAGGACTGAGATAAATTCTGCAGTTGCTAGCGTGCGCTTCGGATCCTTATCACTGAGCAACAAAGCCAGGGTTTCCGGAGTGTAGGGGAATGATTGGTTGATTAAAGTCTTAATATAGTAATCCCTCATAATCTAAAAAAAAATCTGCATTCCAGCAAGGCGTGGGAGGATTATCAATCCTATTAATGCCACAAGGGCAGATTCTGTTGATGTAGGACCTATTCAGAAATCTCCCCTGCAAAGCCATTGTTGGTATAATGTTCAGTCTTGGAAACAAACAAACAAAAAACCTCTACAATAATGTGGGATAGTAAAGTAGTGAAGTAAAGATTTTGGGTAAGAAATACCAAAAAATGGGGTGAGCAAACTCTGTGGGCTCTCAGAATCAAACGACTATGGCCAATTTCCAAGACTCACTTTTTGATCAGAGAAAATGCTTTGGTTTTGCCCATCTCAAAACTATCATCAATCAGCACTCCAACTATCACCAATTTCTGATCCAGGGCCTTCATCTGGGGCCCAATCCGCATCTGGAATTTGCTCCACTGTTTCACCAGACCCACACTGGAACAGAGAAAGATGCAGCTCAAAACCACATTTAAATACCCTGGGGCCAACTCCATATTGACTGCAGAGTCACCCCTGAGTGGCCATAAAATGACCATAAATCTATGCAGATGTTTTTATAAAACCGAGAGATCAAATGAAGCGAAAGCAGCATGCAGTCTGGACACTGCCATAAAATCTGGCAATCAGTCAAAGCGGAAAGTGGCATGCACTGTAGATGGGAATTTCTGTTCCAGCGTGGGTTTGGTAAAACAGCGGGGCAAATGCTAGAAGCAGATTGGGCCCAAGTCTATTTGTGGACATCCTGATTTAAACCGGCTAACAAACCATCTTCAGCACAGAGCTGTTTTAGTCTCAGTCTGAAGGCCTATAGCCATGCTCTTGCTTCCAAGGATATCTGTCCAAATTCTGCCCACAATTTGACATTTTCCTTAAGAACTGGGCTAGTGGCTGGCTGATATTATCAGAGGCAGCTTTAATCCAAACTATAAAGAATGAGAGGAGCCACTTTCAAATTAAAGGCGCTTTGCCCCCTCCAGAAATATCCCCCCCCCCCCGTGTGGACCTGAGCTCTTCAGAGTCTAATTGGTGAGGCTGCCACAGCGGGGAGAAGACTTGATTTCCACATTCAACTGGTGCCTATTGGCTGTGCCATGGGGTTTTTTTTTTGCTAAAGACAATAGGGAACCCTTAGTGTACAAGTATAGCTACAAAACACTGACCAAGGGAAGACCATCGACAACTCACAACTATGCAGGATCAAAACTGTATATTATATTCACCTAAGTACTAGAATGGGTTAGTGGTCCTGACCAGTGTTCCCTCTAAGCTGAGTTAGTGTGAGCTAGCTCACAGTTTTTTTTGCCTCCAGCTCACAGATTTCTGTCTTCGCTCAGGGAGGATGGCTCCAGAGCAAACTAATTTATGCAATAGCCAAACGCTCGCTCACAACTTTAATGCCAGGAGCTCACAAAGTAGATTTTTTGCTCACAAGACTTCACATCTCAGGGGAAACATTGGTCATGACCCAATAGAATGTTAATGCACATATCCAACAGATTGCTCATAACAACATTTATATTGTTGGGATTTCTGATGGTAAATTCTAACAATTAGTACACAGTAAGCATTTTGTGCACGGTGTGACTTCAGTTTCATGTGAAAGAACAGGGTACCTGGTCTTATAGCTCAGTTTGGACCTCACACAAAACCATGGTGTAAATTTAAACCTGTGAATCCAGGGCGTTCCCTGTTTTCCAGACAGATCCTGATTTGCTTTGACAAGTGCCAGTTACATTGCCTCTCCCTCTAATGGAAATGGCGAAATGTTTCAGAATTTCGAAGGGAGGTTCCAAGAAATGATAGATTCTGCATTGGGAATCAGTGAGGATTGCTGTATTTGAACATGCTTTATGCATGTTTACATGTAGAAGAAGAAGAGGCGATTGGATTTATACCCTGCCCTTCATTACCCAAAGGAGTCTCAGAGAGGCTTACAAACTCATTTCCCTTCCCCTCCCCACAACAGACACCCTGTGAGGTAGGTGGGGCTGAGAGAACTCTGACAGAAACTGCTCTTTTTTCAAGAACAGCTCTTATCAGAACTATGGATTGCCCAAGGTCATCCAGCAGGTGCGAGTGGAGGAGTGGGGAATCAAACCCGGTTCTCCCAGATTAGAGTCCGTGCACTTAACCACTACACCAAACATAGGCACAGCTCAATAACTTCAATGAAATCCTTGGGTGGCAAAACATTCCACCTCTCAAAGCAGCTTACGATCCACCTTCCTTGTGAGGTAGGTGGGGCTGAGAGAGTTTGGAGAGAACTGTGACTGGCCCATGGTCACCCAGCAGGCTTCATGTGGAGAAGTGGGGAATCAAACCTGGTTCTCCAGATGAGAGTCTGCTGCTCTTCACCACTACACCAAACTGGCTCTCTGTAGAGTGTTCAGGTTCTCCATAAAATTTGGCGGAACAGTAGACAACCAGCTTACCAAGAGTTTTCATGCACATCGTGGTAAACTACTTCTTTGCAAATTACCTGCTTGTAGTCCCCAATCACCCTCCATGATGATGAAGATAATCAGAGTGTTTTCTCTTGTCTTAATGAAGGGTCAACAACAACAAACCCTGCATATGCTTCAGGATTCTGTACCATTCTGATCGTTTTAACAGAACTGATCATAGTATTAATTTTGAATGACACTCTACAATAGTGATTGCAATGAATAATGAAATGACGCTTTTGTCTAATGAACTATGAATAATCATGCTTTTTTTAAAAACCCTCTAATTTGTTTAGGTACATGCGATGCCTAGTTATCCAATTATTCCTGCAAAATTACAACTGGGGAAGTCAAATCTGTTAAATTAAGAAGGTCACAAAAGTAATTATGACTGCTGAAGCATATGATTAAAGTACTTTATAGGAGGAGGGGGTGATAAAATAATGTACCTTGTTCTCCATGTCAGGAGAGTGATGGACTCTGGTCCCATCGTTGCTTCAAGAAGCTGAATTGCAGGTATATGTTTTATGCCATCTGTACATTCAATAAAGGTTTTAAAAGGGATTTAAAAGGCCGCATGACTTAATAGACAAAGGGGCATTTCGGGACAAACAATTCTTCGATCAAAAAGTAGGGAAACAGGTACCTTGGTATCAATATCTACAACTGAAAAACCACATTGATCGACTAATAGATATGGGTACCTTTAGGAGAGAACTTACATCTATGGGAAAAATTATTAAGTCTTACCCAAATTGTCCGAAAGGCATATTATCTAAACTATACAGTGTGATCATATCGGAGGGAGATCATCCAAAACTTACCTGCCAACATAGAGGGGAAGAGGATTTTTTGGTTTGTTGGGATGAGTTGGATTGGGAGAAGATATGGTTGTCACCAGCTAATAACTCGAACATCTTTAATATCCGACTGCAATTCTTTAAAATGTTCTTGAGGTGGTACATCACACCACATAAACTACAGAAAATGAACACAAGCAATGATCTGCGCTGCTGGAAAGGTTGTGGAGGGGACGGCTCCTATCTACACTGCTGGTGGAATTGTCCAAAATTGAGTAATTTCCGGGACGAAGTCCGGAAAGAGATTACGGAAATAACCTCGGTGGAGCTGGATCTTAAACCTGAAGTGTTTTTATTGAATTATTGGAGTAATGGCATAGATGCTAGGAATAGGGAAATAATCTCACTGCTTCTTGCCACAGCTTCATGCTGGAAGTCTCCTTCCCCTCCAACATTGGCCACCTGGCATGAAAAAATATGGGAACAATTCGTGATGGCTAAGATTGCAGATAAAGTGCATAGAGCTCAGACCTTGTGGTCTTCTAACCTCAAATTTGAATCAACCTGGTTCCCGATATTTTCATTTCTTACTACACAGGATATATTGCCGTCAAATGCCCACTACTGAAAGTGGGTCCTGATGTAACATACTAACAATAGAACCCAAAGGAGATACTCACTATTGGTTAATATTACTTTGAAATTTTTGAAGCTCAAGAGCCCCTGAGTGGCTTTACAACTTTCTGTATAGGAATGTCAAATGTTTGTTATTGGAATTTTCGCATGTTTTTGTGGAAAATAAAGAGAAATTTAAAAATAAAATAAAGGTTTTGTTCAATTCTACATCTGAGTCAATAACAAACATGTTGCGAATCAGGCCTAGACAGAGCCCTGTGACACTCCACTACAGACCTCTGTAGTGTTTGGTGTAGTGGTTAAGTGCACAGACTCTAATCTGGGAGATCCGGGTTTGATTCCCCACTCCTCTCACGCAGCTGCTGGATGACCTTGGGCAAGCCTTAGTTCTGTCAGAGCTGTTCTCTCAAGGACAGTTCTGGAAAGAGCTCTCTCAGTCCCACCTACCTCACAGGGTGTCTGTTGTGGGGAGGGGAAAGGAAAGGAGTTTGTAAGCCACTCTGAGACTCCAGTGAAGGGCAGGGTAAGGAGGTGTCATTGGCAAATATTCTTTGTGTATGCTTCTCCACCTAGTTGTAAATTCACCTGCTAATACCATTGTCTGACCCATATTTAACCAAACCAGTTAACCCACATATCACATATACCTTGCTGAGATCAAGGATCCAGTAACCCTATTTAAATGCGCACACACAGAGCCCTTAGATTAGTCTAGCAGGATTTGCTCCTTGGTGAATCCACACAAGCTTCTACTATTCACTGTGTTGATTTCATGATGCTGATAAACAGACCATTTTATAATCCATTTTACCATCTTCTCTGAGATCAAAGTCATAATGACCGGATGCCATTTCCTGGATGGTCATATGATGTTCATTTTTGCTTGTGGGTGAGGAACAGGGTATTCACTTATATTCTTGCTTGTAGGTTCACACAGCAGAGACAGGTGCATTCAGAACAACAACCACTTGTTAGAAAGGAGATACAGAGATGGGAGTAACTCGAAATACTACTTTACACAAAGAGTGTTTAAAATGTGGAATTCGCTGCCAGAAGATGTAGTGATAGCCACCGGAATAAAGAGCTTTAAAAGGGGACTAGATAGATTCATGGAGGATAAGTCTATCAATGGCTACTAGCCATGGTAACAGAGGGGAACCTCCACAGTCAGAGGCACTAATCCTCTGAACCCCAGAACCAGGAGGCAACATCAGGGGAAGGCCTTGGACTCTATGCCCTGCTTTTGACTATCCAAAGGAACTGGTTGACCACTGTGTGAGACAGGATGCTGGACTAGATGGACCATTGGTCTGATCTATCAGAGCTCTTCTTGTGTTTGTGTCAGGACAAGAGAGCACATGCAGATTACAATTCTAACTTAAAAATTGGGCTAAGGAGCAGGGACTCTACCCAGCCAGACTAAATCAACACCCACACAAACATCAAGAGGAGGGAAACAGTCTAGGGATGGGCACAAACTAGGAAAATGGAGCTTCGTCCCGGTTCGTTGGGTCTCACGAACCACAAAACTTCACGAACCTTCCCATTTAATGAACCAGTTCATTTTGTGATGTCCATGATGCACTAGAGTGGCCCCCTGTGAGCCACAGATGCCAAACTCACAGTGGGTCTCCAGCTGACTCTCCACTACCTGCCCTCCCAGTTTGGTGAGGATTGGATTAAGGAGGGCCATGTAAAGCCCATCAAAGCAGGTGCCCCAGCAAAGTGCTCTCTGGGGAAATCAAAGCTGCATGTCGAGGAGTGTGTTGAATGCCCCCTTGAAAGCTAGAGGCATCAAACTCACAGAGAACCTTCCTGGGAACCCCCTCTACCTACCCTCCAAGTTGTGTGCAGATTGGCTTTGGCGTTGAGTAGCGGCTCCCCAACGCAGGTGCCCCCAGGAAAGTGCTCTCTGGGGAAATCACAGCAGCCACAGGTTCAGGAGTGTGTCGATTTGGAAGGACCCCCTGTAAGCTAAAGGCTTCACAGTACCCCTCTACAAAAAGGGGAAGATCTAGCATGGGAGGCAGGTAGCAAGCTGGAAAACCAAGTTGATGGGCAGGTACAGCAAGGGCAGCTGGCGATGCCATGCCCAGCAGGTGGGTGCCCAGGGGCACAGAAATCAAGGATCTTAGGGTTCAAAGTGCAAAGGGGGGGGAGATCTGGCATGGGAGGGGGGTGGCATGTTGGGAAACCAAGTTTATGGGCAGGTACAGCAAGGGCAGCTGGTGATGCCAAGTCCATCCCTCCCCCAATTGCTTTAACAATATATTGGTGCCAGCATGAACCGCTGCCATGAGCCGCCACCATAAACCGCCACCATGAACCTAATGAACCTCCATGATAAACATGCTGTTTCGTGGGTGGTTCATGGGAAACACAATCTCACAAACCAACGGCTCATAAACCACAAACTGGCCATATTCACGACGAAATTAGGTTTGTGGTGAGGTTCATGCCTGTCCTTAGAACAGAATGTTCCATTATAATATATGCATCAAATATCCCAGAGGCCCCCCATCTGTTTGAAGATTGGGCCAGTATTTACCCATTGCCAGTCTCATGGGTCCTCCAGAACTTCTCAAAGATGGTTCTCCCATCAGTAAGTTACTTTAATACCCTAAAATGCAGCTCATCCCCAAAGATTTCAACTCATTTGAGGTATTTAGGAAGAGTGCTCCTTGCAGTTGCTGTATTGATAATTGTTTGCCTGAAGGCAATGGTACCTGTGCAGTCACTAACCGAATTTGAGATGGAGAGTGTCCCAAAATGAGAAGGAAAAGGTGTCTGGGAAGAGGTAGAGGCAACAGTCCTTTCTTGTGGGGAAAAATGATGCTCAGCTTTTAAGGCTTAAGAGAAGGATGGCTGGAAATACACTCAGCTCCCAACAATTAACTTTGTGGATTACGTGGTTTGTGGGAGGGAAAAATACTTCTTTATCACCAGTGTATATCTTTAATATGCACAGATATATTCAAATAAGCAAAGCAGATAAACAGATACATTCCGCAGACAGCTCTATTTGTGAAATGAATGCCGCTAGTAAAAGCCGTTCACTTATGATAGAAATATTTGTTTCTATTAAACTCGTCTCTCGTTTCAGATGAACTTGGGCTTCCAGAGACGGAGCTAGCAAGCTGTAGAATCATCTGTCAAATGACATTGCTCTTTTTAAATTCTCTCCACCCCTGGTTAGACCAATAGGCCTTCATTTTCTATAGGAAAAATAATAATAGAGATCTATATTAAGCAAACATGAACTCTACAAATGTCAGATACATCCAAGCAGGGGTCATTTCATAGAAAAAGAGGTGCAGGAGCTTATTAGCATAAATCATTAGCATAATTTATTTGCATATGCCACACCCCCTGGTATCACCAGAAGTGTGTCAGAAGGCAACACCCACTGTTCAGGCTCCGCTGGACTGTTTTGGTGCGAGGTTTGGGGGGGGGGGGACGTGCAGATCTGCCCTCACAGAGGAGGAAGAGCTTGTACCTGAATAAAACTCGGTTTTAAAAGTGCCACTGGACTGTTTTGGACCGGGGGGGTGCAGGGAGCTCTGCAACTCACCTGGCTGCTTCTTGCTTTGACTGAGGGCTGCTGGGAGCAGGGGGTGGGGCTTGTTGCATGTGCCCGCCCCCTGGGCTCTTTACTGCCGCAGCTCTGCTCCTGTGCGCTCCTGCAGGAAATGACCCCTGCATCCAAGATGGATTTCAAGGTCAAATATCCTATGTGTTCTGTTTATTCCCTTTTTTCCTTAGGATGCTGTTTGTTTGTTTTAAGGAGTGCTTGACATAGTAGCATTAATATAGGACCTACAGCAGCCAAGTGGTGAGGTTCTCAGTTCTCTTACCCATAGCTAGGATCCAAAATGTCACACAGATGTTGCCCGATAGCAAAGGAGGCTTTGCTTAACAACAGCTTCTGATGCCCCATCATGAAGAGTCTGCCTGCTATTTTCAGAGGGAAATTGTCTTGTCCAAGTCATTGTTCACATTGGCTGGCAATCTGTTTTTGCATGGTGGACAAGCTGCTGCATGCCTCTTTCCTCCACAGTACAATTAATATAATATAGAATCACAGAGCTGGAAAGGATCCATCCAGGGTCATCTAGTCCAACCCCCTGCACAATGCAGGGAATTCACCGATACCTCCCCCACACACCATCTATGCACAGAAGAGGGGGTGGAACTCTCCAGGATCCCCAGCCAAACTGGCCTGGATAACAATTACTCTTCTTCTTCTTCTTCTTCTTCTTCTTCTTCTTCTTCTTCTTCTTCTTCTTCTTCTTCTTCTTCTTCTTCTTCTTCTTCTTCTTCTCATGATCTGCCTGAGTTCATAGAATCCGCATTGCTATCAGATGGCCGTCTAGTCTCTGTTTGAAAACCTCCAAAGAAAGAGAGCCCGCCACCCCCCGAGGAAGCCTGTTCCACTGAGGAACCACTCTAACTGTCAAGAAGTTCTTCCTAATGTTTAGCCAAAAACTCTTTTGATTTAATTTCAACCCATTGGTTCTGTTCCGACCTTCTGGGGCAACATGACAACTCCACATTGAGTTCCATGCCAGTCTTCGCTTGTGGGCTTCGAACTGCTGGTGGGTGGGTTGTGTTTTGTTTGTTTGCTTATTTATCAAATTTATACCTTGTCTTTCTCCACAATGGGGACTCAAAGGGGTTTACACTGTTCTTGTCTCCTCCAGTTTATTCTCACAACAGCCCTGAGAAGTTGGTTAGGCTGCCAATACATAACTGGCCCATGGTCACCCATAGCAGAGCTTCCATAGCAGAGTGGGGGTTCCAACCTGGGTCTCCCAGATCCTAGTTTGACACTCTAACCATGATACCACAGTAGATTAGTAAATCTAAGGCTGCGTTCAGACGGGCAGTTTCATCAGTTGCCATTGCTGTTCCCTTATGGATTTAAAGTGCACGATCAGATAGTAACATCTGTCTGTCATACTGCAGTTGTCTGAGTCCCTTCCCCCCCTTTTGCTGTGTGTTTCTTTGATACCTGAGAAAGTCCGGTCCTGTTGATCTGAGCTGGTTCCAAAATGGATTTCCTGCTGTCTGATTGCTCCGCTGTGCACCCAAGCCGAGAGGCAGGTCTGACTGGTCTCTTGTTTTCCAGCCACCATTTTGCTTTATCAGTTAGCGAAGAGCACATAACTGCATATATGAACCTCTCTCTCTCACACACGCACACCCCGAGCTGCTCAAAACTTTGTTTTCTTTTTAAAACCTCTCAAAGAAAGAAAGCTTTTTTTCCTGTCCTTTGGGGAAGGGGCAAATTGAAAAGATTAGAGGAAGGACGGCAGTGAACTCCATATCCCAGCAGTCTCAGCGAGCGCTTGTGCACACGCTCAGAAGGCAACCTTTTTTGAAAAAAAAATGGCTGACAGCCCCATGAACTACATATCCCAGCAGGCCGATAAGTGCTTGTGAGCATGCTCCAAGGACAAACATTTTTTTTTAAAAAAAATGGCAGACGGGCTGACTCCCTTCCTGCTGTCAACTGATCACATAAAAGCACTTTGAAGCACACTAAAAGGGGTGAGTCTGATCAGGATTCTCTGTCACAAAATAATCTGGTTCAATTAGAGGTGGGCAACAGTGGATTAAAGTGCCCATATGAACGCAGCCTAAGTTCCATAGGCATCTCCTACTAGGTTAACCCCCCCACACACACACACACACACCCTGTTCAAAAATACCAACCCAAATACCATGGTATTACATTACCTTGAGAAGATTTTCAGTTTGGCTCTATAGGCGATTCTTCAAGAAAATAAGATTTCAGGCAAGTTGTGAAGGAGTCTTCAACATGCATCACGTCCAAATATAATACATGTATGACATTCTGAGGAGAAGAATTTAACCCCCCCCCTTTTATAGCCCTTTGATGGGAAGACATTTGTATTCGATATTGTGCCTAAGCTTTTTGGGTGCTTTTTACTCTTCAAATTAGGGAGCAGATAGTGCTGGAGACCTGGCAGTAAACTCTGTTATGAAAGTTAATGTTACAAACAAACGGCTTTTATAATGTGGAGGTTATTTTGCTCCCTCTCGTGCAAACTGAATGACAAAATCTAGACAAACAAGTAGGACTGCACAAACATCCTTAGTTTCACAGCACTGTTGGCATGATGTAGGATCATACAAATGTAATCTTGTCAGGAAAAAGTGGCAGGGCAGACAAGATGGAGTTGCAATTCTCTATGGAGAGCTCTCAGGAAGTCGCACGTCTTGGAACAGTGTACAAACGGTGGATAAGGTAGAATCAATCTGGCGGGAAATTGGATGTTGTAATAACTGTGAATTTATGTGAGGAATTTTTTTAAAAAAACAGACCACAGTATCAACAGCTGCTTGGAGATGAGCAAATGCTATATAAAAGCAAAGGATGCGTGCGGAAGGGACAAAGGTACCAACGGGAGTTTTTAATTAATTCTACATTAATGAAAAGAGACTGTGGTTATGTTCAAGGAAGTGACCCTATGCAAAGATTAGGTTTTTGGATATGTCTGCTAAGCCCACATTTGATGGTTCCCATATGGATTTTCTTAGTTTGCAAATTAAAAATTCATTGGGTTTCTACTCTGGCATTTTAATATCGGGGGGGGGGGGGGGGAAATTTCACAACCGGGGGGGGGGGAGGCAAACAGGAACACAGACCATCACTTCTACCATTTCCGGTAAATATATGGAAAGTGAATTAGGTATTCACTGAATACTTGAACAGATTGTGGCGTTCTACAAAAACGCTCGCAAGGCAGAGAGAACCTTTTTATTAAGTCCTTCATCAAACTCACTGTGTGTCCCCACCATGTTCCTTCATAAAGAGATGGCGGAAATATCCCCTGTTAATTTGCAGGTGTTGACTTTGCATAAAAGTACAGTCACAGGTCCTGGAGATGTTTGAAAAACTGGAAATTCGATTGTTTGCAATTATGGGGGGAGGGGGTTTAGTAGTTATTTTGTTTTAATACCTTTACCTTTTTTAGGCTCTTTTATACACACTAAACAATGCACTGTCAATCCACTTTCAGTGCATTCTGCAACTGGGTTTCACTGTGTGAAACACCAAAAATCCACTTGCAAATGAATGCTAAAGAAGGAGAAGAGAAGAGATTGGATTTATACCCCGCCCTTCACTACCCAAAGGAGTCTCAGAGCGGCTTACAAACTCCTTTCCCTTCCCCTCCCCACAAAAACACCCTGTGAAGTAGGTGGGGCTGAGAGAGCTCTTTCCAGAACTGCCCTTTCAAGGACAGCTCTTATCAGAACTATGGCTTGCCCAGGGTCATCCTGCAAGTGGAGAAGAGGGGAATCAAATACGTTTCTCCTAGATTAGAGTCTGCGCACTTAACCACTGCACTAAACTGGCAATGAAAGTGTATTGAAAGTGGACTGAAAGTGCATTATTTTGTGTGTGTGAAAGCATCACTTTAATCCAGTTATTTAGCGAATTATTTTGTATTGCTACTTATTTGAGGATGCAAGTCAGGTTTAACCACACTCGGCTTCTTGAGCATGGGGGGCCATGTGTGTCTAAAGTGCCATCAAGACTAACAGTGACCCCCAACAAGGGGCTTTTAAGGCAGTGAGAAGTGGAGTCTGTTTTTCGTTGCCCTCTTCTGCAGAGGCTTTCTTGGTGGTGTCTTATCTAGGAACAGAGATCTGTTGAGATTGGGAGGGGCAACACAGTGATCCTAACGTCTTATGTAAAAGTATTCATTGACACAATAGGGACAAAAATAATACAAGGCCCCGGTCACACAAGCCGGATAATGCAAGGGGGGGATGCGTGGCTGTTCGCCCCGAAGCAAAATAAAGCGCGGTAGCCCAATCCTACGGTCCCCCGAGGCTTCGCGCTTACACTGTTAGCTCGCAATCACACGGTGATGCTGGAGTGTGGCAAAGGAGCGGCGTGGCAAGCGTTTCGCGTTTGTGCACATGTGCAGTTCCGCGGAGCAGCACTGCTTTCAGTTACATGTTTGTGCGCATGCGCTTATGAAAAACATCTGGTTTGCAATGGGATGTGGACGGGAGCTGGATGCCATGGGATACTAGTGCTCCTGTGATCAGACACCCGCCCCTGCCCCACGTTTTCTGGATACTAGTTCACTTTCTGCGGTACTTTTTTACTGTGCATCTTTGGCGGGACGCCACGGGTTGGCCACAGGTGCGCTACACTTCCCAGATGTCGTGGTGTGATCGCGCACTGAAAATCCGCCTGACATTCGTGTCTTTAGCGCGGCAACTTCTCCGTGTGAACGGGGCCCAAAATAGCTCGAAAAGCCTTATTCGCTCTTATATTTCTACAGTGTAGTTCTAAGTAGAGTTACACTCTTCTATTGAAATCAGTGCACTTAGAAAAGGTGTCATTCTCCTTAGGAATGAACTGCATGTCGCCATTTATCAGCACTGGGAAGACCAGGTCTCCCACTCTTTCTCTTTGTTGCCCGCTAGTTTGCTGAGAGCCAGTGGGAGGATTTTTTAAAAAATCACTCTCCGTGTGAACGGGGCCCAAAATAGCTCGAAAAGCCTTATTCGCTCTTATATTTCTACAGTGTAGTTCTAAGTAGAGTTACACTCTTCTATTGAAATCAGTGCACTTAGAAAAGGTGTCATTCTCCTTAGGACTGAACTGCATGTCGCCATATCCACACTGGGGAGACCAGGTCTCCCACACTTTCTCTTTCTCTTTGTTGCCCGCTAGTTTGCTGAGAGCCTGTGGGAGGATTTTTTAAAAAATCACTTCCTGTATGGTAAAGCCATAGAGTTTGGCCCAAATCCTAGAATGTCGCATTGATGTCTCAGTGGCAATGCAACATCATCTCTGGTCTTTGCTGAAAGTGATATCACACCACTCACACAGCACCATTCCCCTCATCTGTGTGCCCCCTTCCAGTGGTTGCCAGCCATCAGTTGGCAAACCTGACCAGCACATTTATATTTGAACCTCTTTGTTTGACTTTAGAAGAAATGATGTAAAGTGGATTTAAAAAAAAAAAAAGACTTATTTCTGTGGCAACTTATCTATCATTAATCACTACTTTGTTACTATGGTTACTGCTGTTAAATCCAGCTTATTAATGCACTTGGCCTTAAATGAATGCCCTCAGGACTAATTGCATTATACTAAAAGTTAAATGTTACAAGTTCTGCTGGTACAGATTTGACCTACATTTGGCCCTACAATGATAATCACTCAAGAGATACACACAGACACACACAGACACACACACATACACACACGGTGAAGCTAATCAGAAAAGTAATACTGGTGCATTTGAGGAGACAGCAAGGATTTAATTTGAGCTTGAAGAAATATCCCCAGAGAGCTGGTAGTAAAATATAATGGGAAAAGATCAGACAACATCAACACGGTCATTCGAAACTTTCATCATTTTTAATCTAGTCCCATTTCCCAAGGAAAGACTGCTCAGTTTGTCGGATTCAATTTAGCTGAATCTCCAAGAATGGGAAATTGAGAAGTCAGTATTTACCTCTGCCAACTCTGGTGTTAAAGAGAATCATAACTGGAGCTTGTCTTCCGTTAACTTTAGCCAATCGAGAATTTTATTGTTAGTATTGAAGCAAAGTTTTAGGGGAAACGACATAATAAATTCTACCATTTTAAAAAAGCTAAACAAATGTGGGAGGGGGAATTTAGAGTAAAGAGGTACTGGGTGAGGGAAGGGCAGAAAGATGTTTAACCACCCCTTAACTCTTCTAAATTTCTTTCCCTGGACTGGTTTTGCTTTTGGGGGAAGAAGCAGGAAAGGAGGAGGAGGTTTATATACTCCACTTTTCGTAACTCTCTCAAAGCAGCTTACAATTGCCTTCCTCACACAGGTACCTTGTGAGTTGGTGGGGCTGAGAGAATGGAGACTGGCCTAAGGGCACCCAGCAGGCTCCACTTGGAGGGAGTGGGGAATCAAACCTGGTTCTCCAGAGTCTGCCACTATTAACCTTCAAATGATGCTGGCTCTCTCAATCCCAAAAGCACTGGTAGGACAATATGACATTCATCAGCTGATAAAAGTGTACTTACCCCCTCATTTGTAAATTTAGAAACCTAAAATTCAATCCAATATGAAGAAAGAAACCATTTCTTGAAACATTCAGTTCCATATGCTCTCACTGTTCCTGTTAATCCAATATGTGGCACATCTTTCTGACAATCCTCCCACCCCATTCACAAGAGTTATGGGGGAAATGCCTTTTTAGTAGAAGTGGTTTCCTTCTGCCCTCTTGGAGTAGAAATGAGTAAGAGTCCAGTAGCACCTTTATATTATTTTTTAAAAATATATTATTTTAAAGGAAGTTATTATAGTCATTTTGCTAATGCATCCAGACTCAGAAGTCAGGCTACAATGTGGCGCCAGTTAGTACAGCCTATAGGAAGCTTTCAGCAATATGCAATGGTGGGGTGATCAAGTACTGATCTTTGGGGCGAGATGAGGGAATGTGAGAATGCATCCTTGTTTCCTTCTCAGAAAAGGTGGAAATTCCATGTCCTCAGCTTTGCAGTTAATGTCTTGTGTACCATTAACATCAACTAATACTTCCTCTCTCTTATGTACATTATTCATAGAATCACAGAATCATAGAATGTTAGAGTTGGAAGGGACCTTGCAGGTCATCTAGTCCAACCCCCTGCACTCTGCAGGAGCACAGCCGAAAGATAGCCCTACATACGAAAGATGGTCGTCCAGCCTCCGCTTGAAAATGTCCAGTGAAGGAGCATCCACCACCTCCCGAGGCAGACTGTTCCTCTGCTCAACCACTCTTACAGTTAGGAAGTTCCTCCTGATATTTAGCCGGTAACGACTACCTTGTAATTTCCACCCATTAGATCTAGTCCTGCAATCTGGAGCAAGAGAGAATAGATCTGCTCCATCTTCTACATGACAGCCCTTCAGATACTTGAAGACTGCAATCATGTCCCCTCTAAGCCATCTCTTTCCCAGGCGAAACAGACCCAACTCTTTCTGCCCTTCCTCATAAGACTTGGATTCCAACCCTCTCACCATCCTGGTTGCCCACTTCTGGACATGCTCAAGATTGTCAGCCTCCTTCCTAAAATGTGGTGCCCCAAACTGGACACAGTACTCCAGGTGGGGCCTGACCATAGCAGAATAGATTGGAACTATCACCTCCCTTGATCTGGACGCAATGCTTCAGAAGAAAGGGTATCATTTTTGTGTTTTTATGTATTTATTTGAAACATAAATTGAATTTATTAAAAATAAGCAACACATGTATTTTATTAGATGATGGATGATGATGATGATGATGATGATGATGATGATGATGATGATGATGATGATGATGAATAAGCTTGAATGTGTCTGGAGGAGGGCAACAAAGATTGTGAGGAGTCTGGAGACCAAATCCTATGAGGAAAGGTTGAAGGAGCTGGGTAAGTTTACCCTGGAGAGGAGATGACTGAGAGGTGATATGAAAGCCATCTTCAAGAATTTGAAGGGCTGTCATATAGAGGATGGAGCAGAGTTGTTTTCCGTTCACCCAGAAGGTCGGACCAGAACCAACGGGTTGAAATTAAATCAAAAGTTTTCAGCTAAACATTGGGAAGAACTGCCTGACAGAGGGGTTCCTCAGTGGAACAGGCTTCCTCGGGAGGTGGTGGGCTCCCCTTCTTTGGAAAGTTTTAAGCAGAGGCCAGATGGCCATCTGACAGTATGCTGATTCTGTGAACTTAGGCAGATCATGAGAAAGCAGGCAGGAAGTAGTGAGTCGGTGTTCAGCTTTCATGGCCCTTTCTTCCATGGTAATGTTGATCACCACTTTAGGGTCAGGAAGGAATTTTCCTCCAGGCCATATTGGAGGGTTTTTAGGGGTTTTTTTTGCCTTCCTCTGAACATAGTAGTAGAAACAGATGTAAAGGAAACTGCAACAGTGCACCTCTTCTTCCAAAACCATTCTATAGAAGAAATATTAATTGTTTTTGTATATAATACAAATGTTTTTTTGTATATAATACAAAACTTGTATATAATACGAAAAAACTTCTAATGGTTTTAGTGGTCACTAAATTCACATTATTGTTGGGCAACATGCTGAATACAGAATAACCTTAACAGGTGTGAGTAATCAATATGTATATATACCATCAAGCAGCTCTTAAAGGTGTACATCCATACATAATTTATAGTATGCCAAAAACAGAGCTTTACATTTTAAATGTTACAAAAAACACGATAAATCCAAACAAGTATCCAGTCCATTCTTCTATAGAATGCTTTTGGAAGAAAAGGCTGACATCTAGACATCACTTGATGTTATAATAGGAAAGACACATTGTTTGTATAGCAAAATAGTTTATTAAGATGTTATAGGTACATAGCAGTATGATTTTATACATAAGATTTTTTTTGTGATTGTTATAAGGTTCAGAAGAAGTTTCTAACGAAACAACAAATCATTCCGGAGGAGATTGTCAGCTACTCACCTGATTTTGATACTTTTTGTAAACTATTATGATTGATGTTCGTAATGATGTTCCCACTGATGTTTTGTATACACTAAATACATTTTGTTCTCTGAGATTTAGCATACTGTTACAGTTTCCTTTGAGTCTGTTTCTACGAATACAGAATAACCTTAACAGGTGTGAGTAATCAATATGTATATATACCATCAAGCAGCTCTTAAAGGTGTACATCCATACATAATTTATAGTATGCCAAAAACAGAGCTTTACATTTTAAATGTTACAAAAAACACGATAAATCCAAACAAGTATCCAGTCCATTCTTCTATAGAATGCTTTTGGAAGAAAAGGCTGACATCTAGACATCACTTGATGTTATAATAGGAAAGACACATTGTTTGTATAGCAAAATAGTTTATTAAGATGTTATAGGTACATAGCAGTATGATTTTATACATAAGATTTTTTTTGTGATTGTTATAAGGTTCAGAAGAAGTTTCTAACGAAACAACAAATCATTCCGGAGGAGATTGTCAGCTACTCACCTGATTTTGATACTTTTTGTAAACTATTATGATTGATGTTCGTAATGATGTTCCCACTGATGTTTTGTATACACTAAATACATTTTGTTCTCTGAGATTTAGCATACTGTTACAGTTTCCTTTGAGTCTGTTTCTACTAGTATATTAGTAACTGTGTTCCATTACTCATATTCAGGGGTCTTTTTGTAGAAAAAGAGCTGTCGGAGCTCATTAGCATAACTCATTAGCATATGCCACACCCCCTGACATCACCGGAAGTGTGTCATAAGGCCACACACCCCTGACATCACCAGAACCTCTTGATGACTGTTTTTTTCCTTGGCCCTTTCGGTCTGTTAGTTATGGTCCAGCTCCCCCTCTTCCTGTTACATGACTCTGATATATCACATCCCGGGATGCTCCTTTGTGAGCGACTGGCATTAAAGCTATGAGTGAGCAATTTGGCTACTGCATAAATTAGTTTGCTCTGGAGGCATCTTTCCTGAATTAAGACAAAAATGTATGAGCCGGAGGCTAAAAAACTGTTAGCTACTTTGCACTTAGAGGAAACACTGGACAAAACCCAGGTGCTTTCAGGAGGTCCACCAGCAGGGCCAAAACTCCAGGAGCCCTCCCACTCTTGCCCCCCAAGTACCAAGAATGCAGAGCATAACTGCACCAGACATATTTCTCTGAACATAGAGCAGGGATCACAGGAGGAGCAGAGACAGACATAGCTTTGTGCAGGGGGTTGGACTAGATAACTTTTGGGTCCCTTCCAACTCTTTGTTTCTATTGTTGTTGTTGTTACTGTTATTATCGAGCAATTTATTGCCCTGATTTTTCTCCCCAGTAGGGACCTAAAGGGGCTTACAAACATGCATTAATAAACAATATTTATGAAAATATTTACATCCCGCCTTTCCTCGTGGGTTAAGGTAGCTTACCAGTCAATTCAAGCATTACAGTTTAGAACCAACAGAATAAAACCCCAGGAACCCCTCCCTCTCATCTTCAGTTTATACCTCATCAAAAGAGAATGCGAGCACAAACTCCCGCCGAGCTCGCACTGGTGGAAGGGGGCTGAAGTGCCTCCTCGTGAGGCATGAAGTGAAGGATGCCAGCACTGCAAAAAACCGGCCCAAGGTCACCCAGTGAGCTTCCATGTCAAAAGTAGGGATCCTAGTCCATCACTCTTAAACACTACACCACACTGGGTCTCCAAGCAGTGTTCCCTCTAAGCTGGGTTAGTGTGAGCTAGCTCACAGGTTTTTTAGCCTCCGGCTCACACATTTTTGTCTTCGCTCAGGAAGGTTGGCTCCAGAGCAAATTAATTTATGCAGTAGCCAAATCACTTACTCACAACTATAATGCCAGTAGCTCACAAAATAGAATTTTTGCTCACAAGACTCCACACCTTAGAGGGAATATTGTCTCCAAGATCTTTTAATCATCATGTTGCGGTGGGGGTGGCAATTAAAAAAAAAAGGCCCACTTGCTGAAAACGCTTCCCTCGTTTACTTCTTCCCCATTGTGGAATGGCAGGCGGATGATAATAAGAAAAAAAAATAGTGAGATTTTCTTTGACTGTTGTGGTGTGTAGAAAAACACATTAAAAAAGGTTTAGTATCCTGAAAATATCAATGCAAGAGACAGTCCTCTATTGCACCATTTAAGAATGTAAACACTTAAACTCAGCTTTATTGGTCAATACTAAATTCAAATGGATGTAAGAATGTTGTACTGAAATAATATTTTTGTATTTCCAATGTGTCAGAAAAGGTCTCTTTCCAGTTTGAAATGAAAATGGCTCCAATTATGTTTTAGTTCACGCGGGTCATTATGCACAACTTTACTGCAATAAACATTTCTAAAAGTAGATATGAGAATCTATAAAGATGTAGCATCTGCGAATTGATACTTTTAATGCTCTCCAAATGAGTTATGCAAACATATTTTACATGAACTGCGATCCTCTCTAAAAAGCAGAAAAACCTAATTTCTTAAATGTAATATCTAAATGCGAGATCAAATAGAAATGTCTATCGATTTGTGCCAGTTCTTACAACAACCAAGCAATGCGACAATCCTAAGCAGGTCTACTCGTAACTAAGTCTTATTTACTTCAGTGGACCCCTGTTGTGGTGTGTAGAAAAACACATTAAAACAGGTTTAGTATCCTGAAAATATCAATGCAAGAGACAGTCCTCTATTGCACCGTTTAAGAATTTAAACACTTAAACTCAGCTTTATTGGTCAATACTAAATTCAAATGGATGTAAGAATGTTGTACTGAAATAATATTTTTGTATTTCCAATGTGTCAGAAAAGGTCTCTTTCCAGTTTGAAATGAAAATGGCTCCAATTATGCTTTAGTTCACGCGGGTCATTATGCACAACTTTGCTGCAATAAACATATCTAAAAGTAGATATGAGAATCTATAAAGATGTAGCATCTGCGAATTGATACTTTTAATGTTCTCCAAATGCAAACATATTTTACATGAACTGTGATCCTCTCTAAAAAGCAGAAAAAACTAATTTCTTCAATGTAATATCTAAATGCGAGATCAAATAGAAACATCTACCGATTTGTGCCAGTTCTTACAATAACCGAGCAATGCGGCAATCCTAAGCAGGTCTACTCATAACTAAGTCTTATTTAATTAAGTGGACCTTACTCCCCAGTAAGTGTTCTTAGGACTGCAGACTAGGGTTGTTTTTAGGATTGTAAAGGAAAATAAGAGAAGAAGAGAAGAGATTGGATTTATACCCCATCCTTCACTACCCAAAGGTGTCTCAGAGCGGCTTACAATCTCCTTTCCCTTCCCCTCCCTCCCCACAACGGACACCCTGTGAGATAGGTGGGGCCGAGAGAGCTCTTTTGAGAACTGCTCGTTTTCAGGAGCAGCTCTCATCAGAGCTAGGCTTGCCCAAGGTCATCCAGCAGGTGCAAGTGGAGGAGTGGGGAATCAAACCCGGTTCTCCCAGATTAGAGTCCGCGCACTTAACCACTACACCAAACTGGAGTTTGGAGTTCACTTCATCAGTGGAAGGACATCTTTGACTCTAACTCAGTCATACTCACTTTGCTGTCAAGGAGTTTCCAACACTGTAGAGATGCCAAGTCTGGACTGAGATATTCCTGGAGATTTGGTGGTGGAGACTGGGGAGGGCAAGGTTTGGGGAGGAGAGCAGGCTATAATACCATAGAGTCCATTTGCTCCAGGGGGATTGATCTCTGTCATCAAGATCGGTTGTATTTATGGGAGATTTCCAGACCCCACTTTGGTGCTGGCAAATCTACAGTGGTCCCGGTCACACAGGCCGGAAAACGCGGGGGGCGTGGCTATTTGTGGCGGCGCAATTAGCTGTGCGATAATGCGATCAGACGAGTCAGCAGCAACCCATGGTTCTGGCCCTCGGCGTGTGCACGGCAATGAAGACGGCTGGAGGGGAAAGCCGTGCTGGCAGGATCACACCAAGGGAGTCCAGAGGCAGCCTGTGGCAAACCGTTTGCTACTACCTTCGAGGAGGTATCTTTAATCGCACATTTTCGGTGGCATGCCACAGGTTGGCCACGGGTGTGCTCCACTTGCCAGATGTTGTGGTGTGATTGCACCCGGACAATCCGCCATCCAATCGTGGCTCTCCCGCAGCAAATTCGCCGTGTGAACGGGGCCAGTATATGTTTTCTATCAGAGAACCTAACAATATAATTAATGGGGTTTGGGGGGGGGAACAGAATAATTGGTCATGTCTTTCACATGATATGTCTCCTCTTTCCAGGGTTTGTACACTATGACAAAATTGCAAGCAATCTCCATCCTAGCTATTACATCACCAATGTTGTGCCAAAACCATCGGGTGCATCCTTTTGATCCCATCAGGCATATAATGCTTTGATACCACTTTTTTAAAAATGTCTTATAGCTGTATAACAGAACAATAACCTCAATAAATCTGTTTGTGTGTTGGGGGTGGGTGGGTTGTAGGTTGGTTGGAAGGACTGCAGCTTAATGGAGAATAGACAGAACAGTAGGTTCCTTTTCTGAAATGTCTTCTCTCTCCCAAAATCTAGCAGAAATGCTTGGTCCAGACAAAACTGAGATGAAATTGGTCATTGACAAAGCTTCAGAATGACCAAGGAGGCAGTCTTGTCCTGGAGGAGGATGCATTCCCCTTAAAGAAGCAAGATTGTAGCTTGGGGGACACTCCTTGATCCTGGCCTACAGTGTCCTCTGTGGCACGCAGTACCTATTATCAGCTTTGGCTGATATACCGGTGTGACAGACTGCACTTTTAAAAGCTTAGAAGTACTGTGTAAACAGATAAAGGACTCTGAAGGGTTAATTCTTCACAAAGCCAGAGAGCCTTGAGTGACAGACTGTTCCAAGAGATCTGATTGGTTAGCATCAGCTGAGCAGAAAAAAGGCTTGAGAGGGCTGCATGCAGAGGAGGCAGTCTGATTTCAGCCCCAGCTGAGTCTGATTTCAGCTCCGGCCGCACGGGGACGAAAAAACGGGGGGGGGGGGGGGAGGCATGGCAATTAGCCGCTCGATAATGCGATCAGACGCGTCAGCAGCAACCCATGGTTTTGGCCCTTGGCGTGTGCGTGGCAACGAAGACGGCTGGAGGGAAAAGCTGTGCCGGCGCGATCACACCAAAGGAGTCCAGAGGCAGCCCGTGGCAAACCGTTTGCTACTACCTACGAGGAGGTATTTTTTAATTGTGCATTTTCAGCGGCATGCCACGGATTGGTTACAGGTGCACTCCACTTGCCAGATGTTGTGGTGTGATCATGCCCGGAATATCCGCCATCTAATTGTGGCTCTCCCATGGCAAATTCGCCGTGTGAACGGGGCCAGTATATGTTTTTCTATCAGAAAACCTAATAATATAATTAATGGGTTTTTTGGGGAACAGAATAATTGGCCATGTCTTTCACACGATATGTCTCCTCTTGACAGGGTTTGTACACTACGATAAACTTGCAAGCAATCTCCATCCTGGCTATTACATCATCAATTTTGTGCCAAAACCATCGGGTGCATCCTTTTGATCCCATCAGGCATATAATGCTTTGATACCACTTTTTTTTTTAATCACTTATAGCTGTATAACAGAACAATAGCCTCAAGAAATCTGTGTGTGTGTTGGGGGTGGGTGGGTTGAAGGTAGGTTGTAAGGACTGCAGCTTAATGGAGAATAGACAGAACAGTAGGTTCCTTTTCTGAAATGTCTTCTCTCTCCCAAAATCTAGCAGAAATGCTTGGTCCAGACAAGACTGACATGAAGTTGGTCAATGACAAAGCTGCAGAATGACCAAGGAGTCAGTCTTGTCCTGGAGGATGATGCATTCCCCTTAAAGAAGCAAGATTGTAGCTTGGGGGACACTCCTTGATCCTGGCCTACAGTGTCCTCTGTGGCACGCAGTACCTATTATCAGCTTTGGCTGATATACCGGTGTGACAGACTGCACTTTTAAAAGCTTAGAAGTACTGTGTAAACAGATAAAGGACTCTGAAGGGTTAATTGTTCACAAAGCCAGAGAGCCTTGAGTGACAGACTGTTCCAAGAGATCTGATTGGTTAGCATCAGCTGAGCAGAAAAAAGGCTTGAGAGGGCTGCATGCAGAGGAGGCAGTCTGATTTCAGCCCCAGCTGAGTCTGATTTCAGCCCTAGCTGAGAAGAGTCGAGTACTGACAGTTTTGGAATGCATCATAGCTGAGACAGGAAAACTGGGAGGAAGTTGGCAAGGAAGTTTGGGAAGTAGGAGAAGACTCCCACTTGGGCCAAGGAAAAGGAATAGATCTTCTAGAGAGAGATAAAAAAGAAAAATCCCTCCCCAGTCAAACAGGGAGTTAGCTCTGAAGAGTGCAGAGATCCCTGGTCTGCTGTGGTTAGAAACTTCCTTTAGAGACCTTAAAGATTACTGGTGTTTCAAGAGAAGGTATTTGGGTACTT
>NW_015165297.1:324997-334138 GCF_001447785.1 Gekko japonicus | reverse complement strand
CGACGGCGGCGCAGCGGGGTTTCGTTCTTTGGTGTGTGCTGCAAAGAGGACAGCTGGGGGGAATAGGTGCGCACCGGCACGATCATACCAAACGAGTCTATCTGCAGCCCATGGCAAACAATTTGCTAGTAGATTTTTGCAGGTACTTTTTTACTGCGCATCTTTGACGGCACGCCACGGGTTGGCCACGGGTGCGCTACGCTTGCCAGATGTTGTGGTGTGATTGTGTCCGGAAAATCCACCCAGCATTTATGCCTTTCATGCGACAAATTCTCCGTGTGACCGGGGCCTTAGTAATTTTTTAATTTCAAAACACCTTGGGTGCCATTTAAGTTGTTTAAGTTAAAGCAGGCTCTTGGTTCCTGGGCTGATTCAGCAGCCAAAATATACAGGGTGGGACAGCCAGAGTTCTTCAGCAAAGAATAAAATGCATTACTAGGGTGGCTCAATCAGTAAAAGGGAAAGAAAAATGGAGGGAAAATCTTGCCTCTAAGAGAGGGAAATGGACAGGGCTGTCATATTTGGTGTTGTTTTTTTGGTTTGTTTGTTTTTTAAAATAAAAACACTTAGAGTGCCATTTAAGCTGTTTACGTTAATGTGGGCTCCCTCAGGTTCCTGGGCTGACCCAGCAGCCAAAATATCATATTGTTGACGGACTGGGACAGCCAAAATGCGGGACAGACTTCGGGACAGCCAGAACGTGGCTGGGGGCTTCCTAAGACCTAACGCTAGGACCATGAACTCAAAGAGTCCCTCTCTGCTCCCAACCAGCTACAGCCATTCTTCAAAAAGCACGATCTGTGGTGATCCATGCTATGATCATGTCAAGGTTAGGTTGCCAGATTGATTGATTGATTGACTAAATTTATAGCCCATCCCTACATCCTCTGGCAGCGAATTCCCCTTTTTATCATTCTCTGTGTAAAGTCATATTTCTTTTTGTCTATCCTGAACCTAATGCCCATCAACTTCATTGGATGCCCTCAAGTTCTAGAATTTTCGGAGAGGGAGAAAAAAGTATCCTTGTCTCCTTGTGCACAATTTTATACACCTCTATCATGCCCCTCTCTCCAAGTCATCTCTTTTCTAAACTGAAAAGTCTCAGACTCTTCCGCCTTTCTTCATAGGTAAGGTGCTCCAACCACCTGATCATCTTGGTTGCCCTCTTCTGTACTTTTCCCAGCACTCCAGGAATCTGGATGGGCTCTCTGCCTGTACCTCAGAGCTCAGAAACCCTGTGAGGTGTTATCGGCACCTGGAGCCAACCAGAGTCTGTACTCTAGCTGAGGAAGAGCCACACATAAAATGCGATAGCCTTCAGTCTAAACCTTCTGAAACATTCCAGCAGTCAAGGGTTTTGGACGATCCAAACAGTATTGTGTGTCTGTGTCAAGGAAGGGCTCTGAGTTGGTGGTCATAGCTATTTATTTATTTATTGGGGAAAACCTGGAAGTGAATCTTGAATGGCATTGCAAAATAAAGGCATAATCTATCATCCTCCTGGACATTAATGAACGATTGGCAAGTAATAGAAAATTTCCCTGTGACTGATGGACTGGTGGAACATAACTGAAGTTAGAAAATAGAAAATGGAGGTGCTTTAACAATAAAACCTTAGAGCTGGAAATTGTTTAGGATGATATATATCATCAGAAGCACAATGGGCAGCTGCCTTGAGCCCCCCCCCCCTTCTTGGGGTAGCAGTTATGAGATTCAATTTCCGAAGCTGCTTTGTTTGATAAGATTTGGGAAATCTGGAGGGCTTTTGACTTATCAGTGGAATACAGCTTATCATGCAAATGTGACGCATGCAAATTTTCAAAGATAAGGGACAGACACATTCATAAGCTCAGCGAAAGAGACACTAGGTGAGATGAGAAATCCCTGTAACTTGATTCTGTTTATTGACTTTCAATCGTTATGAAGGGATATAAATAAAGCAGGCCTTGGGAATAGGCAGATAGGTGGGACGTTGCATTCTCGTATGCAGGAAGCACTCCTTCCGGTGAGGGGAAATCTGCCACAGGAAGATCAAGCTGCCTATTATTTGAATTAAATATATATATATATTTGTACAAGACCTGGGGATAGAATCGTCGGGTCATGGGAGCACAGTCTAAGGCTGACGTAAGGGAGGAACTAGGAATCTGACCCATTGTTTTGGCAGGTCTGGGACATAGCCTAGAACACAAACTCAGGGTTCAGCTAATGTGGGGTGAGCAGTATAGTGGAGGGGTTGCCAGCATTGAGTTGGGAAATACATGGAGATTTGAGGGAAAGATAAAGAGCCTAGGGAAGACGGGGTTTGGGGAGAGGTGGGACCTCAGCAAGATACAATGCTATAGAATTTACCCTCCAAAGCAGCTGTTTTCTCCAGGGGAATCAATCTCTGTCATCTGGAGAGCAATTGTGATACCAAGTTACAGCAAAAGGACTGTAATAAGACACTAAACAAAATTCTAATTAAACTTATGTAAACTGATTGATATTTTGTGCAATATTTTTATATATGCTAAAGTATGCAAAATTATATACAAAATATCATGGTAAGTACAATTTTCAAAGGTAATTACAATATGAATCAACATGGAAAGAAGAATCATTCAAAAGAATCAACCCTCTGAAAGAAAAATCACATGAGGATCCCGGGTATAAATTCACTCGTTTTGTTAAACTTCTTAGGAGGCTATACCAGCATTAGAAGTCTTTGGTTAATTTCCAGCAATCCTGTTAAGCTTTGAACTGGTGCCCCATGAATAAGAATTCATAAACCACTACTGAACTACTTTGGAATGATCATTACTTCCCTGCTCTTACATACCTTGGAGAAAAATATACTTGTATCATAATTGATACTGGTTCACTGAAGAAGTTTAGTAAAACTATAAACTATGCAATCACTTGTTCATTAGAACCTGATTCAGTTTCTCATATCTTACTTTATTGCCTGAAGCTCCACAAACTTCGTAAACAATTTCTTGACCCAGTTATTCCTAATTATCCTGGTTCTTTTGAGGGAGCTACTCAATATCTATTGGTGGATAAATATCCTAAAGTGACAGAAATGGTGGCAGAGTATTTGGCTAATGTCCTGTTGGTAACTTCCCCATTCAATCAAAGCCAGGGAACTCTTGATTGAGATCATTTGAGGTGTTATGTCTGATGATATTGTTTTAATTTTAAAACATTTTTATCTTATGTCTGAAATTATTGTTGGTACCTACTTTTATTCATTGTATTCTTCATTTGTATTTTGAACTGAACTGTATATAATTTTGTACATATTAGCTTATATTAAAATATTTCAGAAAATATACATCAGTTGACATGAGTTTAATTAGAATTTAATTTAATTTAGCCTCTTAAATACAGTACTTTGCTGTTACTTTGTATTCCTTACACACTGTACTCCTTCTTATGCTGGCACTCATGGAAGTTGGCAAACCTATGTAGTAGATTTGACCAAATTATTCAGGATGGTGAAAATCAACATTGATTGTGAGGAGCTATCTAAATCAGGGAAGTGGGCAACAATGGACAAATTAAGTTTCTTGTTAGTTTATTTAAGGAACAAAAAAAATCTGGAAAAAAAATACTGGAACAAAAAAAATCTAATTTTAAAGATGTCCTGATCAATTCTGAAGTGGATGACACTGTAACAAGATGATATGCTCTTGCATCCAAAGAGAGAATCTGGACTAATTAGTTCTATAAGAATTAATCTTTAAAACCATTTATTCCAGATATCTCCAGGATCCATCGGGGGGAAAAAAGTTATTTGCAACCTTTAATTTTTTGATAATCCAAATGAACTGATTGTGAATTATGTTCTTTGAACTCTTACCAGCAACCCTTGCAGAAAAACTTCAGAGAGTTGCTATTTTTTAATTGAAAAAAAGAAAAAATTCTCTTTATGGGACAAGATGTTAAAAAATACAAGCATGTGGAAATTAACCTTATAGCTCCTGCGAGAACAAGACCCCAAAATATTAAATCTCTTACTATTTCTTATTCATATTTGAATAAGTAAAATTTAAAGCAAACCAGATTTCACATCATTGTCTTAAACCACTTTTAGGAATTTTTCTATGAGCTTGAGTTGTTACCCAAAGAGTCAATCTCCTTTTAATTGGGGGAATTAGTGAAGGAGAGAGAGCTTGCAGGAGGGGATTAATGAGTGAGATCTCCACCAGTGTCTATGGGGATTTTTCCCTCTGAGAACTATCAAAATAAACCAGTCTGAATTAAATATAAAGGATTTTATTTTAAAAAAGGAATAAAAGAGCAAAAACATACCCAAGAGCACACAGGGAACACACATACAAGGCTAGCAAAGATAAAAGAAAGTAGCGGGAATAAGGATTGGGGTGGGTGATATTTACCTATCTAGAAGAATGAAGTCCATGGAAGAGCAAGGAATAAACTGCCTGTGTTTCAGGCATGAGGTCTGGATCCAGGAGAACACACACACAACTGGGGTTCGAGGGGGGAGTCAGTAGCAAAAATTCTGTCTGAGGCAGAATGACGTGATCACCCCAACACAGTAACTTAACGTGTCTCCCATGAGATGCAAAGAGGTTTGAAGTTTTTCCTGAGGTGAAACAATGAACTGGTTGAAACTATTAAAAAATGCAAAGCGTTGTTTGATGGCCCGTTCATTGTATTAGATGGGAAAGCTATAAGTGTTAGGTGTGGCTATTGAAAGGTAAAGGTGGGAAGGAAAGATGGGGTTATGGCGCTGGTTAACTCCAGGTGGACAGGGTTTAGTTCTGGGGTGAGGTAGCCTGGTTTTGGAAGCCTATTGTTGTACACTTATGCATACCATTGGGTGGGGAGGAGGTTGCAGCAGGGTCAGACACCTTGACATTATACCGTCCAGAATCACTGTCCAGACATGTTTGTGAAGCCTGCCAGCCTGGCATCTATTTTGTGTGCATTCTTTTTTAAAAAAAGCTTTTATTTTCAGTTTTCTTAAAATATTACATTTCATCTATACATCTTTCACATAAGATAGAGTCTCATACAGTCAATAAATCTTCTATCCATTTATACACCGTTAACCACCTCTTGTGATGTACCTTTTCATTTTTGTTTTTAAGCATCCATTTGTGCTAAGTCCAGCACTTTGAGTGCTAGGTCTTCTCTAGTGGGTATTCTATCAGATTTCCAATTTTTAGCCAGTAACAGACGAGCAGCGGTTAATATATACGACAATATATATGTTTCTTGCAAATTGTATCCATTCTGAATCATATTTAACAGATGTATTTCAGGTTTTAATGCTAGATTTTTCTCTAATATTTCTTGAATTATCTTCCGTACAATTTTCCAATAGTCTTGTATCTTACCACATTTCCACCACATATGACAGAAGGTCCCTATATTAGCTTTACACTTCCAGCATTGGCTGGAATCACTGGAATAACATTTGGCTATTTTATCCGAGAACCAATACCATCGGTGGAACATTTTATACACATTTTCCTTGTAAGAAATGGCTCTCATATACTTAACAGATTTCCAAATTTTTGACCATTGGTCAAGTTCTATATTCTCACCTAAATCTTTCATCCAAGTAATCATAACAGTTTTAATTATTTCATTTTTCATAATCATCCAACAAAAACCCATAAAGCTTCTGTATTAGTTTATCATTTGAGGACATTATAACATTATCTGTTCCCACCAAGATAAATTATTTTCACGTACTAGCTTTTCTTCTGATTTTAATTTATTATTTCTACTTAACAAAGTTTGGTAGCTTTCTTTCTTACTCATTGTTATTAAAGAGGAACTGATAAATGCTTCTAGGGGGGAAACCCATCTTGGCATTTTCCCATAAAATTTTTCTTTAATATCACTCAGAGAGACCTCACCTAATCTCTTCTGAGGGTCCCATCTGGAGAAATTTGATTTGCTTATCACATCAATGTATTTATATAGAAAATAGCAATCTGATCTTACAGTCAGTCTTTTCTGACTTAAACATGTGATCATCAACTAGACGAAAGATTGGTTTCTAATTATCAGTGGGATAATCAACCACGGATATTTAAGAATAAATCTGATATGTGCTCATTATCTTTTACAAGCAAGCTTATAAGGTCAGGCTTAACTCTTGACCTCTATTAAAAGGCAATAGATCTAGTACTTTTGTAACTGTTTTAATTAGCTGTCAAATATTAAAAAATGCAATTAGTTTTACTAGTAAATGAACCTGATGCAAGCTCACTTCTACATGAAAACATGCATGATCAACAAGAAAACTGGTTATCTGTCCTGACCTGGATAGCCCAGGAGAGCCTGATCTCATCAGATCTCAGAAGCTAAGCAGGATCAACTCTGGTAAGTACTTGGATGGGAGACCTCCTTGAAATACCAGAGGCAGGAAGTGGGAGTAGGCATTATTCAGCCACCTCTCTGAATATCCTCTAAGCCCCCAGCAGAGGTCACCATGACTTCCAGGTGCGCGCACACACATATAAATCAAAATCCTGCTACAAGACCAAGTTTGAAAGAGATCTCAGGGTTATAGTGGATGACTTGATGAAAATGTTGACTCAAAGTCTGGCAGCACTGGTTGAACAAGGCAAACCCCATTTTGGGGGTGATTGGAAAAGGGATTGAGAATAAAACAGCAAATATCTTCATGCCCTTGATTAGAGCCACCCCACATTTGGAATGTTCTGTACAGTTCAGATCTTAAAAAGGGTACTGCAGAGCTGGGAAAAGTACAAAAGAGTAAGCTGCTCTGGGTAGTGAGGGGTGGGGTATAAATTGAATCTCTTCTTGTTATGTCCACTGACTGCCACCAGGGGCCAGCAAATACCCCCGAGCTTGACTCTGTAGGAACAATGGGGACTAGGCTCCTAGACTCTCCACTTGGGAACCAATAGGACTGTGGTGGGAGATTTAAACCCACCAACGGGACCTAGGGAAGTGTCCCCAGGTGTGTATATAGTTGGCCAGCCAGCCAGTAGTTGTTATCTTTTGTTGTGTACCAGTAAACCATGCTGATCACTACATCCGTCTCAGTGGTTTTTACATGCGTCTAACCCACTACACTTCAATGGCGATGAGGATGGGATCCCGCTGAGCATTCCAGCCGGGCTGACGGGACTTCGTGAGGGAAGACAACACACCGCTACCTATGCTCTTCTGATCGATGAGCAACGAGGGTGAGCCAGCCACTTCCCAGCCGCAGCCGATCAGCACAATGGTTGTTGCTCCGGGATCAGGGCTGGTACTGCCATTTGATACAGCCCGTCCACAGCAATGGGGAGCCTGGATCACTAGCCTGAAGTCAGTCCTGGTATTCTACCAGGTGACGGATGAGGCCAGGAAGAAGATCCCCCTACTCGGGTCCTGTGGACCCATCATCGTAGAACTGGCCCAGTACCTACTCTCCCCTAAGATGCTCAATTACTGCACCTTCAATGAAATCATCACTGCCGTCCAGAACCACTACACGCCTAAGCCATCGGAGATGCCGTGCACATGGTGTTCCACCAGCAGAGTCAGCAAGGCCACGAAACTGCCGCGGAGTTCCTTGCGGAGCTCCGCCACCTGGCATCCGAGTGCAAATTCGGAGCACACTTGGACATGGCCCTTCGAGACCATTTCATCACAGGACTACGGGAGGAGAAACTACGGCAATGCATAATGCCACCACATGGGAAAGGTCCCACCCGGCAGCCACCACCATGCACAAGGCTGCCATCACCATGTCAGCCAACCCCGAGGATGTGGAGGTCCACTGCACACAAGCAGCGCACCACCCTCTCAGGTTCCGGAGCAGCGGGCAAACCCAGAGGTGAGCACACAAGATGCCCCAGCACAGGACCTCCCCACTGAGGGGCATCAGAACCTTGCCCCCGTCCCCAGGGTGGCTGCCGAGGAGGGCCTGACAACTGACTCTTCTGTGCCAGAGATGTGTGCACCACCAGCGCATCCCAGCACATCGGACAGGGCCCTGAAGGTTCCAGTATGCCCCCCGATGGTCCATTAGAGAATGGCAGTCCCCACCGTACTTAAAGGACTATGTAACCTAGGTTGGGTCTGAACTATGGGGGGAGAAATGTTATGTCCGCTGACCGCCACCAGGGGCCAGCAAATACCCCTGAGCTTGACTCTGTAGGAACAATGGGGACTAGGCTCCTAGTCTCTCCACTTGGGAACCAATAGGACCGTGGCAGGAGATTTAAACCCACCAACAGGACCTAGGGGAGTGTCCCCAGGTGTGTATATAGTTGGCCAGCCAGCCAGTAGTTGTTGTCTTTTGTTGTTTACCAGTAAACCATGCTGATCACTACATCTGTCTCAATGGTTTATACATGCGTCTAACCCACTACACTTCACTTCTTCTTCTTCTTCTAAGGGGACACATGGTAGAATTAAATAACAGTACGCGTGGGTTGGAGTCATTGTATAGAGGGAGTTTTTTTCTCCTTCTCCATAAGACTTGAACTTGGGGGCTCCGGCTCCCAATTAGGTTGATAGGCTATAGGTAGAAGACAGAAACAGGAAATGCTCCTTTACTTAATGATTAATTAAACTGTGGAATTCACTGCCAGTGGATACAGTGATGGCCACGGATAAGCATGTGTGTAAGGAGCTTTCAAGTCACAACCAACTTATGGAGACCTCAGCAAGGAGCTTTCAAGGTAAATGAGATATGCAGGTGGTTTGCCATTGCCTTTCTCTGCCGTCTTCCTTGGATGTTACCCTTCCAAGTACCGCCCCATTATTGCTTCCAGCATCTGACAAGAACAGGCTGTACCATGCAACCTTTCTTCTGGCCTCGAATATAGGCCGAGTTCAGACTGGCAATTTGAAGTGCTGGGGAGTCATGCAAAGAAAACCCGGAATAGACCTGGAACGGTTTGGTTGTGGTATTCCCATTCAAACCGCAGCAAATGTAAAACCATTAAAAATCCTTGCCCATTGTCATTTAATATTAGGTTAATTAAACACTTAGATTTACGTAGGTACGTCTCTTTTTACATCTGAAAAATCAGAGGCTTGTTATTCAAATGACCACTGTCTCTTGTAACCAATTATGCTTTTTGAATATTGTTTTCTTGATGATGTCAGTCCATGTATAACATATCTTCTTTTCCTGAATATGTTCAGGATATGTAG
>NW_015165297.1:324304-324875 GCF_001447785.1 Gekko japonicus | reverse complement strand
AAGAAGAAGAAGAAGAAGAAGAAGAAGAAGAAGAAGAAGAAGAAGAAGAAGAAGAAGAAGAAGAAGAAGAAGAAGAAGAAGAAGAAGAAGAAGGTTGTCAATTTTTGATTAGTTATTTGGTCCAATTGTTTTCCTGTTAATTGAAGCATATTCCCTGGATATACTGAGAAGAAAGTAGTCAGTTTTGGATGGACTATTTGGTCCAACTGTTTTCTTGTTAATTGAAATAAAACATAGATCTTTCTCCTCATTTGATTTCATTTTTGACATGGAATCTGATATGTACAACACAAATGAAGCGGGAGGATACCGTGGAGGAAGCGCAAGGGAGTGTTCACACTATTGGGCTGCCCTGGCAGTCTGTTCGCGGCTGTTTCCATGCTGGGTTGCATGCACCCATGCAGATGGGTGCATGGGTGCATGGGTGCAGCGGCAAATAGGGCGCCTGCCCACAGACACAGCCGGTGCCTATTATCAATGACTGTGGGTTGTTCCCACCTTAGCAGCGCTTGCGTTCACACTCAGGGAACCGGAATCAACATGCGCTATACACGGTTTGCTACCACTTTAA
>NW_015165297.1:307175-323636 GCF_001447785.1 Gekko japonicus | reverse complement strand
TTGTAGCAGGAACTCCTTTGCATATTAGGCGACACACCCCTAATGTAGCCAATCCTCCAAGAGCTTACAGAGCTCTTCTTACAGGGGCTACTGTAAGCTCTTGGAGGATTGGCTACATTAGGGGTGTGTCGCCTAATATGCAAAGGAGTCCCTGTTACAAAAAGAGCCCTATGTACTTATGCCATATGGGAAGGGGGAAAATATGTTTGGCTTTTCTTCCACAGCCCCCATTTCTTGGCAACTGGCCCCAAAGCAGAAAAACAAACAAACAAAAGGACTAGGAACAGAAAAGAATAGCCCCTGGTCACAATGCAGAATTTCACATATTGATTTGCAGAACTAACCGTCCTCTCTTTTGCTCTCAGCCATCAAGTAGCTATTACTGGCTTCACGATTCAGTGCTCCAAGGCATAATATTCATTATATGAAGAATTTTTTTTTTATCGTTCTCCCATTTGAGATTGATCAAGTCAATCTGATGATAGTGGAAATTGCCATGGCCATGTTGGCGTGATCATTGATACTGTCTTCCTAATGTACAAATATAAAGATTGTGTAATCGGTTAACAAAATCCCCACAGTGATTCTATAATGTGGCCTTTCAGATTTCTAACCTAATGTAGCTTTATGGCTTTTGTGGTGTACCACTGTGCCACCTGCAGCTCGGTCTACTGTTTTACATATGTTTTGTGTGTAGAAAAGACAGAATTGGATTGATTTTTCTGCCAGCTTTCTGATGTGCCTAGTATATCTCTATTTTAAGTCTCCAATTATTGGCTGTTAGGTTTCCCCCATCCCCCTTTCCAATTGCATTTAAGCACCTATATCTGTCACTAGTTAACTGTCATTTTTTAGTGTGTGTGTGTGTGTGTGTGTTTGGATCTGACACTTTAATTGCTTTGATTTCTTTTCATTGATTTCCACGTGTATGCTGTCAGATTGCGGCCAATCCTTTTTCACAGGATATTGAGTGTTTTGTAATATCATTCCAAAGGAATGCATCAACCCAAAGTTATTGTTCCTTGACACCTGTTAAGATTTCACAAAGTTAGCTTGAAACCTGCTCAGACCTTTTAGAGCTGTGAAATGGCATCAGATAAGTGTCCTTCTCTTCACCATGGGATACATTTAGGGAGATCACATCTCCCACTTCAGTGGGAGATCTCCGATCCACTGATGGCTCTTCCCACAGCCACTCAGCGGAGCTGTGGCGCAAAAATGTTGGCAGAATGGGGTCACGCCGATGTCACTTCCAGTGTGATGCCATGATGTCACATCCAGTGTAGCCCAAAACTCTATGGTCCAGTGTAAACCAAAACTCTATGGTAAGTCACCGCTCTCCTCCACCATTTCTCACGGGTTGTCACCAATGGGCTTTCAACTCTAATTGCACCCATCACATTTACCATCGCCTAAGAAACTGAACACATGAAGACGTGAATCTGCCTTCTACTGAATCAAACCCTTGGTCCATCAAGTCAGTATTGTCTCAGACTGGCAGTGCCTCTCCAGGGTTTCAACCAAGCAAGGAGAAGGTTCCCAATAACAGAATCAACCAAACATACAAAAGCAACCTTGAAGAATATATTTTTAAAAATCTGTTTTTTGCAAAACTATTTATAGTGATATAAAATAAGCGATCATGTAAAGTGCAAATAAAGTACAAAGTGCAGCAGGGTGTACGTCCCACTTGTAATTCTATGTCTTTCAGTGTAATTATGCACTTTGTACTTTATTTGCACTTTATATGATAGCTTATCATCTATCACTATACATATATTTTTGCAAAAAAATAAACAGATTTTTTTTATATTGTTCAAGGTTTTGTATGTTTGGTTGATTCTTCAAGGTCACTGGCAGAGGACTTACACATGATCTACTGCCAGATCTTTTAACTGGAGATCCCAGGGATTGAACCTGGGACCTTCTGCATGCCAAGCAAATGCTCTAACAGCCCCTTCTTCCACCACCACTGAAATAGGAACAAGACTCTGATGGTCTGCCTTTAACATGCTACTACAAAAGCTCTGGACTGCAGACAAGGGCTCGCACATCTTGAACTTAAAAATTAAGTCAAATGCTATGCAAATAACCACTGAATTATTTGACCTTGCCAATTGACCTCTGTGGATAGGCCTCCTTTTCATATTTAACAGAATTTATTTTGTTTCTGATAGTAATAGGGAGGAGTGAAGGACTATGCAGAGCACTGTGGTACCACCATGATCATGGGAAATTCTATAAAGGAATGCCTTTATGCTTCGAAGTGTATGTGTACAGCTGCAATAACCTCTCATGTACCATCCAGTGGGCGAGGTGGAGGAATACATATTTAAGCAAGCTGTGTCCCTCCTCAGCCAGCAGTTTCTTTAAGAGCTCCCTGCTTGCCATCCTTCAACAAGGCCCTAGGTGATTAGTTGGCAACTTTGAAGCTGAGAAGGAAGTTTCTGGCCAAGAGAGGTATCTCTTTTTTTCATTGGCATCTAGGGTTGCCAGCCCCCAGGTCCAGACGGGGGATCCCCCGATTTTGCAGGCTCCTCCCCACTGCCAGACAGCTGTCCAGCAGGGGAAAGTCCCACCCCAACAGCCATGATGTGCCTTTAAATCTCAGCAAGACATTTTAGAAGAAGCTTGCAAACAGTTTGTGTTTGGGAATATGTGTGTGTCTTTAACTCTCAGCTGGACGAAAGCTGCATGGGGGAGTGAGCAGGCATGAGCCACATGACTCTTCCCAGTGAGTGTGTGAAGTATGTGAGAGAGGCAGAGAGCACAGTCCCACTGTTGGTTTTGCATTTGTTTCAGAAGTCGTGTGTATAGTAAAATTGATAGTAAAGAGTTAACTCGAACCTGATTACGTGATGGAGAAAAACTCCACCTCCGACTTACTTTTGTTTCTTCTGTGTTAATCTAAAGAAGTTGGTTGAAATAAAGCAGGTTGTTCTATTCAGCAATTCCTGTGAGTAAACTGATTTATACTACTGCCCCAGTGAGGTCACAAAGTGTGGGCTTGCAAACTGTTTGTGTTTGGGAAAGGATTTATTGTTTATTTTGGCTGCTTTTTGAGTGTGTGTGCATGTCCCTTAATAAAGCCATGCTTGGAAATGCTACCAAAGCCTGACAGGGGACTTGCGGGGGTGTGACAAATTACACTTTCATTTAGTGGAAGTGCAGCTTCTGGGGAGCCCTGTGAAGGCAAAAAAGGGGGGCAAGGAAATGAAGACTATATTCAGGGGAACTGCACTGCTGTCTTTTTTATATATATTTTCAGGGAATGGGAAAGTCTCCAGGCTCTACCCCCAAAGTCCTCAGGTATTTCCTGATGTCCGCGCCGACCCTTGGGACATCCCAGGAGGAACAGAGCAGTGGGAACCGGCTGAGATGCGAAGACGTTCCTATTACAGAGCCGCGGGAAAAGGGGGGCGTGCCAGGGGCAAGAACCGAGGAGCTTTACCTTGGAGCTGCGGGGATATCGAGGGTGCTATCAAGGAGCTGGGCGAAGCAGACTCTTCCGAGGTACACCACGAGCCTCACAGAGTTAAACCTCACAGAATTAACCAAGTAAACACAAGAGGTTGGGAAAAGGGATGAGGTGACACCTGTATCAAGGGGAATAATTGAGTGAGAACACGGTGTTTTGAATCAATGTGATAACTGAGTGTGAGATGTAATAAAAAGAGGAAACGGAAAAACGCCGGGAGGATTACAGAGGAGATCGCGAGGTGTGAGGTGTGCTGTAACACTCTTCTCACCGTGATCTGAGGTGTATGTTTCCGAACTTAAAATTGACTCCGGAGTCTAGCGTTTTATTTGTGTGGCGAGGCATCACGAATCCCGACACCTGAGTTGGACTTGGCAACCCTATAATGGCACCACATCTTATGGGAGGAGTGAGAACTACTCAATAGAACTGGTTAGCAGATTACTTAGTCTATATCTAGTTTGGTAGGAATAGGGCAGGCAGGTTTTTTAATGAAAACAATAGACATCTGGAAGATTAGGATTAAGTTCTGGACTTTCAGAGCCTTATATGGTTTGGAACCAACATACCTGAAGGTCTGCCTAATCCCTTATGAACCTGCCCAACCACTATGGTCATCTTCAGAGGCTATGCTTTGAGATGTCTGAGAGTTGGCAGGTGGCAACCTGAGGAAGATTCTCCTCTGTCAACAAAACTCTGGAACTCTCTCATCAAGGAGATTAATCTGCTTTTGTTCCTGTTTTATGCCAGTGTGTAAAGACTTTTTTGTTTGGTTTGGCACTCCCTCAATAATTCCCACCTTCCTAACCAATGTTTTTATGCTTTGCATATATGTAGACTCTATTTCGTATGTTTAACTGGTTTTTTTAATGATGTGTACATGGAAGGGGTATTGATTTTAATGATTTTAAAATGTGGTTTTATTAGAATGTGGTTTTAATTGTTAGCCACTCTGGTGGCACTCGTAAGAGCAGGAAAGTGGGATACAATTTTTGTAATTAAATATATATATAAAATGATGATGGGGAAGGTTTCTGATTCCAGCCACTCATGATGGATTGGACAGTGGACCCAGAGGGGTTGGGGGAGGAGACCCCCCCTTGGGATGAAAGCTCCATCATTGAACCTTGACACTGTCTGGCAAGTGGGGCCCGCCTCCTCTTGGTACATCTTTTGGCATGCAGGCAAAGAAAAGTGAGATGCGGGTAGAGCTTTGAGCTGTGATGTGATTGCCCATCACCCCAGTAACCAGTTGGTGTAGTGGTTAAGTCAGTTGGTGTAGTGGTAGTCAGTTGGTGTAGTGGTTAAGTGCGCGGACTCTAATCTGGGAGAACCGGGTTTGATTCCCCACTCCTCCACTTGCACCTGGCTGGATGACCTTGGGCAAGCCATAGTTCTGATAAGAGCTGTTCTTGAAAAAAGAGCAGTTTCTGTCAAGAGCTCTCTCAACTCCACCTACCTCACAGGGTGGCTCTTGTGGGGAGGGGAAGGAGTTTGTAAGCCACTCTGAGACACCTTTGGGTGATGAAGGGCGGGGTATACATCCAATCTCTTCTCCTTCTCCTTCTCCTTCTCCTTCTGTAGCCCAGGAGGGTCACCTATACTAAAGAGGGAACCAGTGCTTGCGGAGGAGTCACCATGCCACTCGATTGCAGAGAAGTAAAACAGAAGTCCATTGGCTCCTTAAATTACGATAAGTGATAATGACGATTGTCACTATCATGATTAAAGTCACAATAATGAGATGATTGGTAAGTGTGCAGATTGGTTACTCCTGAGCAAAACCTAATTCAACCCATTTATTATGCCTGACGTGGTCATTCAGGGTGGGGGAGCAGTCACAGATTGTTCTCCATTATCTTCTAACAGGCTAACTAGATGCATCATTACATTCACTTCCTCTATAATGGGCAGAGAGGACAGCATTCGGCCCCTGTGGCCATCATTTACCCTACAAATTACATTCCTAGTAGAACCAACATGGCGACCAATCCCCTTTATTTAATGATGAATAACTGCTTCTCAATGTACATTTTTTTAAAAGAAATTAAACCAGTCCATATACACAATAATGATTTTGATTGTTATCCCCGAATCCGGGACAGTAATGTGGCATTTGTCGTTCCATTACATCCTAAAAACCAGAGGTCATAAAATCAATGTTCAAATTGATACAACGTTGACCTTTAAAAAAAGCAGTGGTTCTAGTGACAAACAAGTAAATGGCTTGAATTATATTAGGATCATTTATTGGTGAATGAGTAATCTCTTCCCCCCTCCCCGTTTATGAGCAGCGTTACAAGTGCGAATCCAGAAAATGAGCAGCTAAAATCTATGGGCAAGGTAATGATCTTTGAAAATATTTTCTAATGAGTAATTTGTGGCTCAGTGGATTTCAAGAGATTATTGGTTTTTGGAAATGGATTCTATCAAGTAAGAGATAATGAAAATCGTTAGGGCGGGTGGGAGGGGGGAGAGAGAGAGAGAGAGAGAGAGAGAACAAAGCACTCGATTTGTTTGAGAACTATTAAACAAGCTCTTATTTCCCAGCAAAGTTAGATCTACTTTTCACAGATTGATCGACACTACTTGGTGCAGATTCAGTGGTGCAAGACCGCATATCACACCGAAGCCGGAAACAAAAATACCCATTAACCTTAAGGGGACAAAATTTGGCAATTGGAGCTTGATTGGGTGCAGGCTGGAAACCAATGATACCGGAACCATTGAAGCACTTCTCATAATCATGACTGAGTTGCTTACAATGTGTTCAAAGGCAGGCGTGTTCAGCTTTTGCTGGAGCCAGCCTTACGTTTCCCAGCAAAGTCTAGAATCCATTCCAGCTCTTGCAGTCGCAATGATCAACTCTGGGCCAATACCTAGGAGAAGCTTTCACCAGCGGAAAGCCTTACAAAAATCTCTTCTTGCTTTGGTTCTGCCATTGATAAGGGGATAAGACCTTCTCTGCGCCGAAAGAATAATTTGATTCGACCAACAGTTTGATGGACGTGCCGGAATAAAGTTAGATTTGTCCACTAGCTCCTTAGAGACCAACATGAGTTTTGGGGTAGAAGGTTTCGAGAGTCAAAGCGCCCTCCATCAGACACAAGTAGAGTAGACAAAAATTAAAGCTTAAAACCTGCAGTGTAGTCCTTGCTGTGCTAACTACTTAAAGGTGAAGGTTCCCTTGCTCGAAATCCAGTCGAATCTGACTCTAGGGTTGCGGTGCTCATCTCCGTTTCAAAGCCGAAGAGCCAGCGCTGTCCGAAGACATGTCTGTGGTCATGTGGCCGGCCTGACTAAACACCAAGGTGCACGGAATGCTGTTACCTTCCCACCGAAACAGTACCTATTTATCTACTTGCAATTTCTTGCTTTCGAACTGCTAGGTTGGCAGGAGCTGGAACTAGAGACGGGAGCTCACTCCGTCATGCGGCACACTCGGGGCTCGAACTGCTGAACTACTGACCTTCCACAGCCTGCAGCTCAGCATCTTAACCACTTGAGCTACCGCAGCTCCTGCTAACTGCTTAGACTACAGCAAGATAAAAATTTATACTGAATAAATCCCATGCTAAAAACAAAGAAAAAAATGCACATGTAGGAACCAGCATGCAAGAGATAATAAAGGTTTCAATCTAGCTTTCTCCATCAAGCACAAATGCCAGTGTCACCAGCTGCCAGATGGGGCCTGGAGTTCTCCTGGAACTGCAACTGTTTTCCTAACTGCTGGATCAGTTCACCCGAAGAAAAAGGCATCAGAGGGTGGAGTCCCTGGCATCACCCACAATGCTCCTTCCCTTTCTAAACTCTGCCTTCTCCAGGAACCACTACCAAATCTCAAGGAATTTTCCAAGACAGTGTTGGCAGCACTAGCTAATGGGCAGGGGGTGTTTTATGGGAGTATTACAGCAGGAGATTTCTCCACTGCAATCTTAACAGTGTAATAATTTGATATAGATTAAAATGCTGCAGAAAAACTTGGTCATGATAGTATGATCTTCTCTCTCTCTCTCTGTCCCCCCCCCATGTGTGTCTGTCTGTCTGTCTGTGTTCTTTTAAAGTGATCAATTGTCAGACTCTCAACACACTCTCTTTGGCAGTGATATGTTTATTGAAATGTATGCATGATCCAGAATAGCACTTGTGTTAGAACTGTCAATTTTGGCATGCATCTGGCTAGATATAGGTAATTCAAATAGACCCCTCTCCTTCATTCGTACATCACAATCACCCTGCCTAGCCCTGGCCATCACAACCTAATTGGAAAACACATGATTCTGTTATCTACAAGCTCAAGCTGGCACTGAGAGTCTCAAGGACATCCCTCTGGGAAAGAGGGAGGTATATCTTCAGGAAAGTAACTGCCCTTAGAAGCGAAAGGTTCCCACTCATACATCAGTCACTCCCCCCTCCACTCAGGAATTTCCCTCCCCCCCCCCGGCAAACTAGGCAAGCAAAGCAAAGCAAGGTTTGACATCAGTAAACTACCTATAGGTATATTCTTGAGGGGAGGGGAGACAAAGGCCCTACAATGCTGAGAGCCCCTCATATGTTGGCTATGTCCTACTACTCCATTCAGCAAGGGTTATCATAGAATCAGAGAGTTGGGAGGGGCCATATCGACCATCTAGTCCAAAACCCTGCCCAATGCAGGACCAGCCTAGAGCATCTCTGGCAAATATTCATCCAGCCTCTTCTTGAAAACTGCCAGTGAAGGGGAGTTAACCACCACTCTAGGCTGTTAATTCTACCTTTGAGCCACTCTGACCATGAAGAAGTTTTTCCTAATATCCAGCCGATACCTTTCTGTATGTAATTTAAACCCTTTGCTTCAGGTCCTGTCCTCTGCTGTCAACTGGAACGGCTCCTTGCCCTCCTCCAAATGACAGCCTTTCAAATATTTAAAGAGAACAATCATGCCCCCCTCAATCTCCTCTTCTCCAAACTAAACATTCCCAAGGTCCTTAGCCTTTCCTTGGTCCCTGCCACACGGCAGGGAAACAGAGGGCTGATCTGCGGCAAATGTGAGCCGCACCAAAGTTGGAACGCCGCGGCGGGATCCCACAGATCCCCGGAGCCGCGGCGCGTCACTCCCCGGCACGATCAGATGCCGGGGAGGAAGAGTCGGCTGGGAGGGGGAGGCGGCCGAACTGCGCATGCCCGAGCATGCGCAGTACGGCAGGGGGCGGGGAAGCACCAGCGCAAATACACACTGACTGCTCATATTTAGTTTACAGTCCACTCTTACCCCAAGATCTCTTTCGGATATACTAGTCCCCAGAAACGTATCCCCCATCCAGTATTTGTGCTTGATATTTTTGTGGCCCGGATGTAATACTGTGCATTTATTTTTGTTGAATTACATCCTGTTTGGAACTGCCCACTTCTCCAGAGTATTCAGGTCTTGTCTGCTTTTCCTACCAATTTGGTATCATCAGCAAATTTAATGAGTAGCCCTTCTACTCTGTCATCCTGGATAAAAATATTGAAAAGTACCGGGTTGAAGCATTCCTCCAGCCTAAGGGGAGGTCCTTCAACTTGAGTGTCTCTTTCTACACCAGATACCATCCATTGGTTCATATCTCCTAACGACAGTGGAGAAAGAAGGTTGTGTCTATACTACCTTTCAACCTTAGGCTCTTGTAAGAACTCCTGGCACTCAATGAAATTAATTAGCTGTAGGTTTAGAACAGACAAAAGGAAGTACTTCTTCTCCCAAAGTGTAATTAACATGTGGAATTCAGTGCCGCAGGAAGTGGTGGCAGCTACAAGCATAGACAGCTTCAAGAGGGGCAGAGGTCGATCTGCGGCTATTAGCCACAAAGTATACAGGAAATACTATGTCTGGGATAAGGATGCTTTGTATTCACGGTGCTTGGGGAGCAACAGTGGGAGGGCTTCTGGAGTTCTGGCCATGCTGGTGGACCTCCTGATGGCACCTGGGTTTTGGCCGTTATGTGACACAAAGTGTTGGATTAGGTGGGACATTGGCTTGATCCCACAAAACTTCTCTTATGTTCATATGTTCACCTTTGAGCTTCAAGCCAGTATCTTACAGAGTCAATTAGAAACTTGTTTATATGGTAAACCGGCATGTGCGGTTATTAAAAGAGCCAGCACGGTGAAATAGTTAAGAGCGATGGACTCTAATCTGGAGAACCAAGTTTGATTCCCCAGTCCTCCACATGAAGTCAGCTGGGTAACCTTGGGTCAGTCACAGTTCTCTCTGAGCTCTCTCAGCCCCACCTACCTCACAGGGTGTCTGTTGTGGGGAGAGGAAGGGAAGGTGCTTGTAAACTGCTCTGAGACTTCTTCAGGTAGTGAAGACCAACTCTTCTTCTAATACATTTATCAATATTCACCAATATTTATTATATCACTGTTCCACATGCTAAAATAAGTGCTGGTATGTACTGACAGAATTTTGTGGTGCTGGGGTGGCAGGAAGTAGGACCAAGACTGTCAGTTAGTCTTCTGCAGCTCTGGTCACGTGGCAAAAGATCTGCATGGATTTTTAACTAATGGTCTATCTACAAAAAATATATCTTTGGAAGTTCTCAGGTCAAAAATAACCCTAGAGAAACCATGTAGTATAACAGTTTGATTGTCGGACATGGGAAGCCAGCACGCAAATCCCTGCTCCGTAGGGTTGCCAAAACCAGGATGGGAAATTACTGGAGATTTGGAGGTGGAGCCTAGTGAGGGTGGGATATTACCTCAGCAGGTCATAATGCCATAGAGTCCACCTTCCCAAGCAGCCATTTTTCTTCAGGGGAACTGATCTCTACAAGTACAGATATCAGTCGTGATTCCGAGAGATCTCCAGGCCCAGCTTGGAGGTTATAAAGCCAGAGTACAAAACCACACAACATCCAATTCTTTATAATGAATGGTGCATTCAAAATTATTAATATATAAGGTGTATCACACAGTGTCAGGTTCTATTTATACCAACAAATAGAACTGGACACATTGTGATATACCTCATATTTCTAATACCTCATACCTTATGTATTTATTAATAATTTTGAATACACCATTTATTATAAAGAATTGGATGTTGTGTCGCTGACACGGTGATTTTGTGCTTTGCTTTGTGGTTTACATACACCCTAGTCCTCCCACACACACACACACATGGAGGTTGATAACACCACTGCTTGGTCATGAAGCTCACCTTAGTCCAGTTAATTTTCAGTCTAACCTACCTCACAAGATAGATTCAGGTGGGTGGCTGTGTTGATCTGAAGCAATACAACAAAATTTGAGTCCAGTGGCACCTTTAAGACCAAGCAAGTTTAATTCTGGATATAATCTTTTTGTGTGAATGCACACTTCATCAGTTATCCGATGACAGCCAGTTTGGTGTAGTGGTGAGGAGAACGGACTCTAATCTGGGAGAACCAGGTTTGATTTCCCCCTCCTCCACGTGCAGCTGCTGGTGTGACCTTGGATCAGTTACAAGTTCTTCCAGAGCTGTTCTCTCACAAGCAGTTCTCAAAAGAGCTCCCTCAGCCCCACTTACCTCACAAGGTGACTGTTGTGGGGAGGGGAAGGGAAAGGAGAGTGTAAGGTGCTCTGAGACTCCTTCAGGTAGTGAAGGGAGGGGTATAATTACAATCTCCCCCCCCCAGGTTGTTGAGAAGGTAAACTGAAGCACTCTATGAATGCTACCCCAAGCAACTGGAGGAACGGGGAGAGAAAAAGGTGAGAATATATTTTAAAAGCAATTTGTAACCAGGAGCAAATTAGTGTTGCAAATTGCTGTACATAAGTAAAACGAGTGGAGACTTTTTTTTTTTTTAGAGGGATGTTAATTAGTTATTCATTAGGCTGAAGCAGCCACCGGAGTGCACGCAAGATAATGTGCTGGAATATGAAGATGAAAATCGACAGGGCTGAAATAGCTCCTTACCTTCCTGAGCATGTGAAAAATGGGAGGGCCCCTATCACATATCCCTATCCATCTCAAAAGAGCAGCGTAACTCCACGGATCTGGGAGGGAGCAGATAAGGCCGATATCTTGTGGACGAAATTGTTTTGCGATGTCAAGCTGAGGAGTGCATCCAGTCTTGGGTTGCCATCCTCCAGGTGAGGTCTGGGGATCTTCCAGAATTACAACTGATCTCCAGGCAAAAGAGATCAGTTCCCCTGGAGAAAATGGGAGCTTCAGAGGGTGGACTCTATGTTCTCATTCCCTTCTCCCAAAATCTGGCCTCCCTGGCCACTGCCCCCAAATGTTCAAGAATTTCCCTACCTGGAGTTGGCAACCCTCTGCATACATGCAAAAACAACACATCAAAACTTGGCTTAAATCTGGAGAGGAGGAGGAGGGGATTGGATTTACACCCCGCCCTTCACTCTGCGTCTCAGAGAAGCTTACAAACTCCTTCCCCTTCCCCTCCCCACAACCGACAGCCTGTGAGGTAGGTGGGGTTGTGTTATGTCTTAAGCGAATAAAGCCATGTTTCGCTTAAGCATAAACTCCACTATAACAAAGCAGGTTTGATTGAAGAACTAACCAATCACAGAAGCCTATGTTTTGAAAGACTGTCATTGAAAAATTATAAATAAGAAGTGCTTTAGAAACCCTTGGGTCCTGTCAGGAATAGGCAGGGACAGAGGGCTCTTTCCAAGCCTGTCTTGGCCTTTGAGGGATGGCTGATCAGGGCCAGACCTGGCAGTAGTCAGTGGTTATTTGATGCCACATGACATGCGTGACTCATCGAGGTCTACTGTTTCACAGCAGCCACCACATTAAAGCCAATATGTGATATAGTGGTGAGAGTTTCAGACCAGGATCTGGGAGACAAAGCTTCAAATCCCTCCTCTGCAATGAATTCTTTCTGAGTGGCCTTCTGCCAGGCACACACTCTCAGCCAGTTTGGTGCAGTGGTTCAGTGCGCGGACTCTAATCTGGGAGAACCGGGTTTGATTCCCCACTCCTCCACTTGCACCTGGCTGGATGACCTTGGGCAAGCCATAGTTCTGATAAGAGCTGTCCTTGAAAAAGAGCCGTTTCTGTCAAGAGCACTCTCAGCCCCACCTACCTCCCAGGGTGTCTGTTGTGGGGAGGGGAAGGGAAAGGAGTTTGTAAGCCGCTCTGAGACACCTTTGGGTTGTGAATGGCGGGGTATAAATCCAATCTCTTCTTTTTCTAACTGACCTCATAGCATTTTTTGTGATGATAACATGGAAGTGAATGATATAAACTGCTTTGAGAACACTCTGTGGAGAAAGGCGGAGTATAAATGTAGTAAAAAAGAATGCATATAGCTGAAGATGGGAGGCAGAAAAAAGGCAGGTTCGTGGGTGGGCGATGAGGAGAGAAGGAAACAGGGACAGGTGAGGGTATGGGGGCTGCCAGGAGGAAGAAAAAAGAGGAAGCCAGGTGGGGAAGGAGATACAGGGGGAACTGAAGTACCCCCCCAAAAAAAGTCCTTGCTAGTTCCCCACCACACAACTGGATCTGGCCTGGTGGCCTGCACTGCACAACTGGACCATAATTTTCCTGTGTAGAGGCTGCCAGGGAGAGGGAAGGACGGAAAGCTGAAGACATAGGGTCAATAAACAACTGGCATACAGGTGCTTTATCCATTGTGGTTCCCGCCTTGTGGAATGTCCTGGCAGAGGAGGTCAGGAAAGCTCCTGCTGTCTTGACCTTTTTCAAACTATGCAAACCTGAACTATTCAAGAGGTCTTTTCTGCACAGGCAATACAGTTGCACTGTACAAAATGGTTTTAGAAACTTGTCTGGATAAATGATTAAGGACTGTGGTCTATACTGCTGTGTTTAGCCTATTGTAAGTAGGATTCTATTTCTGTGGTTTCTGAACTGCTGAATGTGTTATATTGTGCAGTGTGCTTCATTTCTTTCTGGTAGTTCCAAGCATCTACAATACTAATGCATTGGTTACTGAATTTCCCTTTTTCTATCTCTTTCTTTCTTTCTTTCTTTCTTTCTTTCTTTCTTCCTTTCTTTCATAATTGGAATGACTCACTGTGTGTAATCTGTCTTGAGTCCTAATGAGAAATGTGAACAGGAAGGAAGGAAGGAAGGAAGGAAGGAAGGAAGGAAGGAAGGAAAGGAAGGAAGGAAGGAAGGAAGGAAGGAAGGAAGGGGAGAGAAATTGTGGGAGCTTTAAGGAAAAAGGGAAAGGAAATAGTGGGGCAGAGGAAATTGAGATGCCCCCCAAAAGTCCTTGAGGGCCCCCCACTTGTACCCTAAGCCCATTGAAGTCAAAAAGCTCAGAAGGATGTAACTTTGCTTAGGAGCACCCTGCTTGTCATCCCGCGAACCTCCTTGTGAGGCACATTGCCTGTGATAGCACCGCCATCTCCCTTGTCCTCTGAACAGCTGTGTCTACAAGGTAAAGACAGATGCCACTGAGCTCACGCAAGGGCATTTTTGCAGAATCCTGTCCCACCCATTGCTTGTCGGAGAAATCAAGCGATTCCGCGTCACACATTTTTTTCTTCGTTCTCTTTAACAAGATGACATGCCTTGACTCTCATATTATGGCACCTAACCTAACAAATATTTCACAGAGATTACGATGCCCCGTCTTTATGGCTGCAAAGAGGATTATCTCAAAAGTAATCAATGCTTGGCTAAAACACCAGGAGTCTCGACAGTGCATTCAAAAGGATATTACTTGGCAGAGAAAGCTGGCAGAAGTTTCCAAACTCTTTGCCTCCAATACAGATTTTCTCTCCCTCTCCCCTCTTCCTCCCAAATAGCTTCCAAGGCTATTTGTCAACTGATGTTCCCGAGGATTATCTGTTGAGACCCTGGAGCATTCAGACCGACATTGGCTTTCATTAGATATAGCCATTCAGAGTCAGTAAAGCGAGCGATGCGGCTGCCTGTAATGAAGAAGGAAAGAAAACCATGCATCCAAGTACTTTTTTTTTTCTTTTTTGGCTAGAACTAAATGAGGAATGGATTGGAATAAGAAGGAATGTGTTCAAAGCCCTTAAAATACAAGTGGGTTAATGCTCTCCTCTGAAAAAGGGACCGTGCCGAAAGCCAGCACAACTTGGAGTCTGCTAACAATAGCACAGACCCCCAACTTGACGGCCCATCAGTGGTCGATACACACCTACCCCTTACCAGGGGTTATTTTGTAGAAGAAGAGGTGCAGGAGCTCATTTGCATAACTCATCTACATATGCCAAACCCCCTGACAAAGGGCAGGCATTCAAGCATGTGAACTTGCTTATCTTTTCCAAGTGCTCCACAGCTGTGGGGCACCTGGAGAAGATCGGGCAGGGAACCCAGGCATGTTTAGAATGCCTTTCTCTCCCTTCCCCAGATGTGGAAGGGAAAGAAAGGCATTTAAATCCTTCCAGGCAGTGGGGGGCTCTGTAGGCCTTCCCTGGCCCACCTGCACAGGCGGTCCAGGAATGGCAGCAGGGGGGCACCCTGGGCTCCTTACTGCCGGAGCACCACTCCGCCGCGCTACTGCAGGAAATGTCCCCTGCCCCTTACCCATTTTTATAGCTCTGGGTAGGCAAAATAATAATAATAATAGGACACTTATTCAGCCCCTGAAGGGCTACCATGCATTAAATCAGTCACAATGGGACCAAGATCTAGAATGCAAATTAATATATTGTTTTTAGGTAGAACATTTGTATGCTGCCTTTCCACCCAGTCAGGGTCCATTAAAACATTTAAACAGTTTAAAAAAACACAGTTAAAATGATAATTTTTCCCATTAACAATACATAAACAACACTAAAAAGAGGGGCAATAACTGTTATTTGGGGTTTGGCAGATGAAATTTTAAAAGTCTTCACCTGCTGGCAAAGACACTGATAGAAGGAGACAGCCATAAGAACATAAGAGAAGCCATGCTGGATCAGGCCAATGGCCTCTTCTGTCCAACACTCTTGTGTCACACAGTGGCCAAAACCCAGGTTCCATCAGGAGGTCCACCAGTGGGGCCAGAACTCCAGAAGCCCTGCCACTGTTACCCCCCCTCCAAGCACCAAGAAGACAGAGCATCACTGTCCCAGACAGAGTGTTACATGTAGATCTTGTGGCTAATAGCCACTGATGGACCCCTGTGCCAGATGTTTACCCAATTTCCCTGTGGAAGGAGTTCCAAAGTTTTAGCTCCATGACCAAGAAGGCCCTTTCCTGGGTTGCTGCCTGTCTAGTTTTACATGGTGGAAGCAACCAAAGTAGGGCCTCTAAGGATGACTGGAGCGAACAGGTAGGTTTGTCTGGAAAAGGAGGTCGTGCTTGGTATGCTGGTCCAAGGCCATACAGGGTGTTGAAGGTCAATACCGGCACTTTGAATTGAACCCAGAAGCACACTGGAACCTAGTAGAGATGGACCAACACTGGAATTCTATGGTCCCTTTGACCCACTCCTGCCTACACTCTGGCTGCAGCATTCTGCCCCAATTGTGCATTCCAGGCAGTCATCAGGGCAGCCCCACGTCCTTCATTGGCAACCTCATGGCTCCAAGGACACTGTCCACATCAGCCAGCATGAGCATTCTCAGACTATCCATACAGCCTTGATAGGAGGAGGATGCTGACTCCCCTAGTGTTAAGATCCTCTATTAAGCCCAGTCCCCCAAGGTCAAATCGATCAAAAGACGTTTCCTCAGCAAAGAATCCAGTAAATGCATCACATCCACCAAATCAGCTTCCTTCAAAGGGGGTAAGTGGGTGCAATTTGGTGTAATGGTTAAAAGCTGCAGACTCTAATCTGGAGAACCGGGGTTGAAGCCCCACTCCTCCATATAAAGCCAGCTGGGTGACCTTGGGTCAGTCACAGCTCTCTCAGAGCTCTCTCAGCTCTACCTACCTCACAGGGCGTCTGTTGTGAGGAGAGGAAGGGAAGGTGATTGTAAGCTGCTCTGAGACTCCTTTGGGTAGTGAAGGGCAGGGTATAAATCCAATCTCCTCCTCCTCCTCCTCCTCCTCCTCCTCCTCTTCTTCTTCTTCTCCTCCTCCTCCTCCT
>NW_015165297.1:304492-307150 GCF_001447785.1 Gekko japonicus | reverse complement strand
CTCCTCCTCCTCCTCCTCCTCTCTGAAAATTGTATCAGACGACATTAATGGTAGCCATCACAACCAGGGCCATTATGGCTCACTGTTGGATGTGGCATGAATCTCACACCAGCTGTGTCCCAGTCATCTCCCAGTTCTCTCATGCCCCTCCAATTCATTATTAAATGGGGATGTGTATCTTCTAGGCTACCAGTTCCCAACCATGAGCCATGATTCCAAATCTACTTAGCATGGTGATCCATCCAGGGGGGGCAAAGGTTTTAGGCAAACAAGGACCTTAGCACCTGTCTAGTTCAGGTTCAGAGGCTTTGCAAGCCACGTTTGGGTCCCAATCCGCAGGTTGGAAAACATCGTTCTAGACAGAGGGACAGGATGCTGGGAACAACTTAATTACCCCAGAGAGAAAGCATTTCACGCTGCCCTATAGCTACCATTAAGAGATCCAAAATCCCCCATTCTGGAAATTGAATCCATAAGTCTTTGAGGATGGACCATTCTCCCGCCTCTGAAGAGGGGAACATCTTTGGCCAGCCATTCGTTCAGCATGTAGTGATCTGACCATGACAACAGCCTCAATTCAGTCCACTTAACCAGATCACCAGAAACCTGTTTAGAGCAAATCAGCAAACCCAGTGGATGTCCTCGATCATATAGAAGTCCCATTATTTCCAGGGCAACTGTGCACATGGGATGTATCTGCATGTGCAGGCAATATCATACATCCACAGAGCATGAGGAATGAGCACCAGTAAATGGATGCATAAAGCCATTATCTGAGTATGACTAACTACATTGTGAAAAATTATTCTCATACCAGACAGGAAGACACAAATAATGTCCTGGTGTGACAGCTGGGGGTACAGTCGTGTTTCTTATTGTTTTGTTAGACCTCCTTTTTATGATAAATTATCGCGGCTGAAATTTTGTGACATATGGAGACTAATAAAATGAGAGAAAATGACAAGGAATGCAGTCATTGCTATTTATCAGCCCTTCCTGACAGCGTCTGCGCGCACTGCAGCGAGGGAAACGGCATCGGCTGGGTTATTTCTTCACTGGTGTGTGGATTTAACAGAAACTCTCTTTTTTAATGGAAGCAAAATTCAGAACTAGTGCTAGGTTGCTTCTCAGGTGGAATGTCTGAGAAGACCAGCGAGATTTCTCAGGAGAGATGGCACAGCCCCCACATTATCTTTCTTCATGTTTTAAGCGGTGGCACGAGGTGTTGTGAATAATGTCTTTAAATGCCGGATCTCAGAGAAACCAGGACTGATTCCCCACAATCAGCTGCGCCGCCCTGGCTCTTCTGTTTCCCCCACTTGTATGAGTCAATTTCACATATTAGGTGCGTGGCCACAGTCTGACCTGCGGCTCCCTCCGATTTCCCCCACAAATTCTTGATCTCAAAAAACAAGGATTGAGAAGACGCGGGGGAAATCAGGGGAAGCTGCGGGTCAAAATGTGGCCACACAGCGAATGGTGTGAAATTGACCAATGCAAGCGGGGGAAACTGAAGAGTGAGGGTGGCGCAGCTGCCTGTGGGGAATCGGGCTGGCTTTGCGAAATCAAAGATGAAGATTCCACTTATGTTCTCCATTTGTGTTCTTTGTGTATGGCTAGCAGCTAAAGAGAATTTTTCAAATCTGCCCGCTACCTGGGGGGAAAGGGGAAAGTGTCTCTGTCATTCCTTCAGAAGAACAAAACATAAGGTTAAGGGAGGCATGGCTGCTATGCTGAGATGGGTCAGTCTGGGCCCTATTTTGCTCCAGTGGGTTTACGCTGAATCTGTAAGAAGCACTATTAGTTTACTGGAATGGATTCAACAGGTTATTAAACCATAATGCTCATTTTTACACAGACAGTGAATAAAAGAGCCATACTGGCTCCAGTTAGTACCAACACTGTGACCGATTTCACACAAGAGCTGTGCCGTGGTCGCACCTCCCTTTGCCCCACTTCTATTGGTCAATTTCCCACTCGAAGCCACACGGCTGCATTTTGACCCATGGCTTTGCCCGATTTTCCCCGCGATTTCGTGATCCTCAAAAACCAGGATCACGAAACCGTGGGGAAAATTGGGCAAAGCCACGGGTCAAAACGTGGCCGCATGGCTTCAAGTGGGAAATTGACCAATAGAAGGGGGGCAAAGGGAGGTGCGACAGCGGCACAGATCTTGTGTGAAATCAGTCTGTGATTCTATGATTCTAAACAAAATACTATTCTGTACCACAGGGGCCCCCAATGGGGTGCCCATATGCGACTTTGAGTGGGAAACTGACCAATAGAAGCGGAGCAAAGGGAGGCATGACCATGGCACAGCTCTTGTGTTAAATCAGTCTCTGTGTGTAAAGTGTCATCAAGCAACACCTGACTAATAGCAACCACGTAGGGTGTTCAAGGCAAAAGTTGGCTTGCCATTGCCTGCTTCTATGTAGTGGCCCTAGAATTCCTTGGTGGTTCCCCATCCAAACACTAAGCAGAGCTGACCCAGCTTAGCTTCTGAGATCTGATGAGGTCAGGCTAGCCTGGATCGTCCAGGTCAGGAAGGGGCCAACACTGCAAAAAGGCATTTGATAGCATTTCTCAGGATAGACCATGGGCAAAATTAGAGGCTCAGAGGGCCGTAAGTTATGTATTATTTGCACACTGTATGAAAAT